>NC_037671.1:132762676-132832553 GCF_003255815.1 Theropithecus gelada | reverse complement strand
AAAATATTTTTTTATTTTTATTTTTTATTTTTTTTATTTTTTTTATTTTTTTGAGACGGAGTCTCGCTCTGTCGCCCAGGCTGGAGTGCAGTGGCGGGATCTCAGCTCACTGCAAGCTCCGCCTCCCGGGTTCACGCCATTCTCCTGCCTCAGCCTCCCGGGTAGCTGGGACTACAGGCGCCCGCCACCACGCCCGGCTAATTTTTTATATTTTTAGTAGAGACGGGATTTCACCGTGTTAGCCAGGATGGTCTTGATCTCCTGAACTCGTGATCCGCCCACCTCGGCCTCCCAAAGTGTTGGGATTACAGGCGTGAGCCACCGCACCCGGCCTCATTTTTAAGTTCTTAATACCATAATGGTTCTAAATGTCAAAGGTCAGTTAGGACATACAAGTTAGTTTTTGGTTTTTTGTTTTTTTATTTTTTGTTTGTTTGTTTTTTAGACAGAGTTTCACTCACTCTGTTACCTGGGGCTGGAGTAGAGTGGCACAATCTCGGCTCACTGCAACCTCCACTTCCCAGCTTCAAGCGATTCTCCTGCCTCAGCCTCCCGAGTAGCTGGGACTACAGGTGCATGCTATGACACCCAGATAACTTTTGTATTTTTAGTAGAGACAGGTTTCACCATGTTGGCCAGGCTGGTGTTGAACTCCTGACCTCAGGTGATCCACCCTCCTTGAACTCTCAAAGTGCTTGGGATTACAGGCGTGAGCCACTCTGCCCGGCCTAAAGTTAGTGGAAGTACCCAGATTATGTACTGCTCCATTTAATAGTTTTGAACAAATATTAACTGCCTACTATATATATTCTGTAATTCGATATGCATTAAAAATTTCAAATCCTGGCATTTTAATTTGGAAAAACATATACGGGTGCACTATCAACATAGTTTCAGTGATATTCCATGGACAGGGAACAGTTTTATTCATTTAGTATTCAAAAGAGGGTTTATGATAGAAATAGGGAGACCTTAGCAGAAGTGGTATCACCCCAAATGGACAGAGTTGACTTGGGATTTCTCTGACCCATTAGCTGAGGGAGGCATTAACAGCCTCTACCCATTTGATGTATTTATTCCCACCACAGTGTCTACAGCTGATGTTGAGACTATGGAGATGGGCTTTCGCAGGTTCCTTTCAAATCAGCCTAGAGAATAGCAACTCTATTCCAACCTCAAATCTACCACAGTCCTAACTCAGGAAACTAGAAAGGTTCCATTTCTCTTTAAAAGCCAGGTTTTTTGGTTTTTTTTCCTTAATGGCATAATAAAATTTATACTTCTTTTTTTTTTTTTAATTTTTTGTGGAGACAGAGTCATGCCATGTTGTGCCCAGGGTGGTCTCGAACTCCTGAGCTCAAGTGAACTGCCTGCCTTGGCCTCCCAAAGTGCTGGGATTACAGGTGTGAGCCGCCTCAGCCCCCGGTCTATACTTCTTGATGGGCTTGCCCAGTGCTGGGCCAGGAGGAGCTTTGTTGGAGCCCCAGTCTCTGAGAATTCCTACAAACAGTCAAGAACAGCCTCTGCATGTGGGCCCTGCATGGCCAGAAGTAACCTGGTAGATGTTATGACTCAAAATAACAGATACCAGTCACCAAGGCCAAACAACCGTTATGATAGGTGAAAAGATGACTTCTCTAGGCTGGGCATAGTAGCCCAGGCCTGTAATCCCAGCACTTTGGGAGACTTAGGTGGGAGGATCACTTGAGGCCAGGAGTTCGAGACCAGCCTGGGCAACATAGCAAGACCTTGTCTCTACAAAAACTTAAAAAATTAGCTGGTTGTGGCCGGGCGCGGTGGCTCAAGCCTGTAATCCCAGCACTTTGGGAGGCCGAGGCGGGTGGATCACGAGGTCAGGAGATCGAGACTATCCTGGCTAACATGGTGAAACCCCGTCTCTACTAAAAATACAAAAAACTAGCCGGGCGTGGTGGCGGGCGCCTGTAGTCTCAGCTACTTGGGAGGCTGAGGCGGGAGAATGGCGTGAACCCGGGAGGCAGAGCTTGCAGTGAGCCGAGATCACGCCACTGCACTCCAGCCTGGGAGACACAGCGAGACTCCGTCTCAAAAAAAAAAAAAAAAAAAAAAAATTAGCTGGTTGTGTCAGGCGTGGTGGCTCACACCTGTAATCCCAGCACTTTGGGAGGCCGAGGCAGGCAGATCACAGGGTCAGGAGTTCAAGACCTGCCTGGCCAACATGGTGAAACCCTACCTCTACTGAAAATACAAAAATTAGCCAGGTGTGGTGGCAGGCACCTGTAATCCCAGCTACTTGGGAGGCTGAGGCAGGAGAATCGCTTGCAGGCGGAGGTTGCAGTGAGCAGAGATTGCATCACTGCACTCCAGCCTGGGTAAAAGAGTGAAACTCCATCTCAAAAATAAATAAATAAATAAATAAATAAATAAATAAATAAATAAATAAGCTGGGTGTGGTGGCATGCACCTGTAGTCTCAGCTACTCAATAGGCTGAGGTGGGAGGATTGTATAAGCCCATGAGTTCATGGCTGCAGTGAGCCATGCTCACATGCCACTGCACTTCAGCCTTCCAGCCTGGGCAACAGAGCAAGACCCTGTCTCAAAAAAAAAACCTCTCTGGAAAGTTCTCTCATCCTTTCATTTGAGATTGGCATCTGAAGAAAGGCACCTGTGTTTTCTCAAGGATGATGTGGCCACTCTCTCACATACCAACCATGACACTCTGGGCTTCATTTTTTTTTTTTTTTCTTTTGAGATGGAGTCTCACTCTGTCACCCAGGCTGGAGTGCAGTGGCACAACATTGGCTCACTGCAAGCTCCGCCTCCCAGGTTCACGACATTCTCCTGCCTCAGCCTCCCGAGTAGCCTGGCTAATTGTTTTGTATTTCTCAGTAGAGACGAGGTTTCACCATGTTAGCCAGGTTGGTCTCGATCTCCTGACCTCGTGATCCACCTGTCTTAGCCTCCCAAAGTGCTGGGATTACAGGCGTGAGCCACCGTGCCTGGCCTGGGCTTCATTTTTGACCCCTCCATACCCATTCACACAAATGTTGTTCCATTATTTTGATGGATTAGTTTGTTCCACCAGGACAACTGTAATATGTCTGACAGTGCTTTCAGTTTGATCATCTAATTAGATTTGCTGCTCTCACCCACCCTGAGAGATAGGTAACGACATGGATTCTCCCTAAATTAACTGGCTGGCAACAAGATAATTAGTCACAATGTCTGAACTGGCTTATTACCGCCTGCTCAGACATTCACAATGGAGGCAATTTTCTTAAGTGCATGTTCAAGGCAAACAAGGGTCACCTGGTATGGATGTAGCTGTTGAGCGTTAGCTGAGCCTCATCTTGAAGGGCCGCAATGGCAGCAGCATTCCGGAAGCTTCTCAGTTCAGAACCACTATGTGTAGGAACTAGAAATGAAGACCAGGAAACTGTGATAGACAGCATAGAAATTGCATCTGGGAGCCAGGCACGGTGGCTCATGCCTGTAATCCCAGCACTTTGGGAGGCCGAGGCAGGCGGATCACTTGAGGTCAGCAGTTTGAGACCAACCTGGCCAACATGGTGAAACCCTGTCTCTACTAAAAATACAAAAATTAGCTGGGCGTGGTGGCACGTTTCTGTAATCCCAGCTACTCGGGAGGCTGAGGCAGGAGAATTGCTTAAACCCAGGAGGCAGAGGTTCCAGTGAGCCGAGATGGTGCCATTGGACTCCAGCCTGGGTGACAAGAGCAAGACACCATCTCAAAAAAATTTTTTTAAATTAAAAATAGACAGAAAAAGAAGAAATTGGGTCTGGGAATGCACCTCTGTGGAAGTGGATGCCCAGCAGAACATGCAGGTTCCCATAGCAATCAAAAATGGGGCCAGATTAAGATTATCAGCTCCCTTGAAAACCATCACCTCTTTTTGCAAAGGTCAGTTCAAACTTCGAGATGGCTGAATTAGTGAGGTGGCAAAACTGGGGAAGGAGAAGAAACAGGGGTCTGTGTCTGCTTACCGGCTTTGAAAGTGACGATGCATTTTAGACAGGCAAATTCAGTAGCATCTAACCGGAGTTGTCTAAATCGAGCCACCACCTCTTGTAAAGCCTGTATTTCAGATATGATCTTGTTCAGCTTCTGGGAATCTGTGTTGTCACCGTTCATGCCTAGAATAAAAATATGGGATAAATACTCTAATATGAAGGCATTTTCATGATTTAATATTGATTTTTGACAAAATCCTGCATATCAATATCTATTCAATTGTCACTCTAAGATATCTGATTCCATGTAAACTGGCTATATTGTATGAAAGTTAATATAAAATCTTCTCTTGGATGATAACAAACACAGTAATTTGCATTTAAATAACAATGCAAGCAGTCATGAATACAACAAAACAACATTATTTGCATTTAAATATAGATTTATAAATGACAGGTATACTCTATTGTTCAGCAGGAATTTGTTATTCTTTACATGTTGTTCTTTTTTCAGTAATGTATTTTTATGGTAATTTCTACAACAAAGTCATTAAATTGTGCAATTCTTACCAGATACAGCCAGTAGAGTGTTAGCATCAACCGGAATGGCCCATTGTGCTATTCCTAGAACAAACAGTTCTCTCCAAGCATCTTCCAAAAGCATCAGCTGTCATACAATAGATGTATAATATAATATAGTGTGTAATTTATAAATTTATAAACAATTTCACTATGTAAATTTCCATTATTTTAAAAAGTGTTTTAAATGCCTGTCTTGGTAATTTTTTCTGAATATTCTAGCTTTCCCTTATTTTCCCATATTTTCCTTTTGAAAAGGTGCCTATAGATATGCACATGGATTTGAGAGTCAGCCATTCCAATTCTCCAAAGTTTCCTTCTTTCAGAAAAGGATTTGCCCTTCTTGTCCTTGTGTCCACCCATTCCTGACCACCTAGAAGCTCCTCTAGAGACCGAGGCTTTATGAAATGCCAGCAGCCCAGCAGGTGGATTCCCCTCACAGAGAATGCTGCTATTAGCAGGGTTGAGGATTCCTCAGACACTTGCAGAGCTGGGTCCCCATCTTCCTGGAGGGTTGAGGGGGCTGGGCTGGGAGAGAGACAGAGATCACTAATTCCCAAGAGGCATTCGGGGGAAATCAGGGTGTAATTATGTTAATCGGGTTTTGCTGAGTTTTCCTTGTCTCACTGCTTGATTTTTCTGAGACCCATAAATGGACAGCATCAAGGTGCTTGTCATTTTTATTCTAACACAATGTGCTACTGAATATTTAAAATGAAAATCTGTCTCTTTTTCCAAATTAATATACCAGATTCCATTTCACTGCAATTTGCTCTTTGTCGAAGGATTTCTACCAAAGGGCTAAGTGGCAGACAGTAAGTAAATTTTGTTTGGGTGAGAGTATACAAATACTTGTTTTGGAAAAAAAAAAAGCCAATCTATATATACACACACAGAAACACACACACACACACACAGCAAATGGTTAGAGTTAAGCAGTAAACCTGTTCAAAGATAGGACCTAACTACCTTAAAAAATCTCAAAACTAAAAACCAGCCAATTCTAAATGATTTATGTAAAAGGATTTCTTTTGGGAGCTAAGTGCTGAATCATGAAGGCTTGTAACCAAAATCACAATTAGACCAAAGGGTTTAATTTTTATATGTTTTATTTTTAGTTTTATTGCATTAAGTACAGGAAATAATTGTAAAATGCAAGGTAAACAATATCTAATTCTGGCCATATTTGAAAGGGCAGGCCATGAAAAAAAGAACATCTCATGCTAGAAGATGAAATGCTTTTAGCACATTGCCTGATCTTTCCGTGGGAAACATACTTCATATAAAGGGCCACTATTATGCTTTAATTAGGTATGAAATGAATTGAAGAAATAAATCCTTTGCTTTTAGAACTACATATTAGCCTTTTGGAAAATTTGTCATTAATTCCTGTGAATGCACTGGTAACAGCCAACGGTTGAGAACACTTTGTTTTCTTTCCTTCCTTTAAGGTTAGAAAAATGTTAGCATTTCTAATATTCCTAACAACAAAATTTCTGGGTCTCAGTACAATACAATACAATGTTTCACTGCACACACTTTTTCTTCCTCTGAATGTCATTTACAACCACAGAATTATGCAAAATGCCTATTTGTTTACAAAATGTCTAAAAGCACATGAAGAACATGAAGAATCGAGGAAGATCCTAGCCTGCAGGAGGTGTGCACTGTGCCTCTTGGTCTTACAAGCTGATCAATTAATGACCAAAACTGGGAGCATCACAATGGAGAACATAAAGCTGAGAATATAAATAATAACATCAGTTCCAAAAATCTACTACTCTTACCACCTTCTACTTCTCTCAGTTCCAACGCTCTTAGTAAAACATTGTTTCATCGACAGTTTTAGAAAATCATTACAATTTTAAAATTGGTATTATATTTGCTCTTTCAATCAAACAGAAAGAGGTAATGTTCTTGTATGTGTGTTTTTCATAGACTGGACCCAGCTTTTCTGAAATAATGTAATTATGTTTCTTACTAAGGATCATATAGGTAGATATTTTGAGCCCATGGGAAGAAGCAAGTAAAAACAAGTAGTATCCACATTGCTGTTAAGAATGGATGCCTGCCTTGGGTGGTTTACCCGGGGATGGAGTGAGTTTTATAAGACTGAGTGCTACTGCTTCTTTCCCAGCTCTCTTTTTCCCAAGGCCTCAGTGCTCTGGTGGTCATACCTGGTCCTGCAAAGACAGCGTGGAGAAGGCTGGCACACTCTTAGCCCACTTGATGCTCATGAAGAGAAGTCTGGCAGCTGATTCACACACTGACTCTGTGGCCACTTCATAGAGATACATTGGGGTCCCATTCACTTCATGGGGGTACTGGGTGGGGAAGAAAGAAAGACACCTAGAAGTGAGGAAACCACAGCTTTGCAAGAAGAGACAAACTTTTACTTTCTAATTAAAGCAAGGAAGGGCATAGAAAGGAATTTGGATGTTTTGCTTAAACATGCAGTTGCCATCCGTAGGCAAAAAAATCAAACATCTCTATCTATAGAGTCTGAAAAGTAATACTGGTTGGGGGAGGTCCATTTCCATTCTTTGGGAGCCTCTCCCTTCCAGAGGGTCCTCTGGCTTTTCTATCCCCTGCAGCAAATTTTCCTTGGGCTGAGCCAAGTGCCAAGCCTGGCTCCCAATTTAGACAAGAGCTGCTTGCATTTGTGTAAATAAAAATAGATGTGAAAAAGTATAAATTAATAGGCATCCCAAACACAAATATGCATATGAGTATTTTTAGAAAGGATTAGTATATTATGGAAATATTTCAATTAGACATCTTAATCATTCACAGAGCATTCCCATTCATAACTGACAACATATTCATAACACTACTTCCCCGAGCTTATTATACACATCAAGGGTAAGAAAGCAATATTAAATATTGTGCGTGTGCATGTGCCCAGGTGTCTGGCTTCCCTGCAGTGTGCGGCTGCAGCTGGCCCTCCTCTGGGGGACATCCTAGGCCCTCATCGACCTGGAGTGGGGGTCTTAGTAGGTATCAGCTGGAGGCCTGGAGGGTAGGCCTTAGGTGGCAGCCTTTCCAGGTGGTTCAGGCTGGGCCCTGCTCCTATGGCATCAACCCTGCTGTAAATCCACCTGCCTCAGAAGTAGGTGAGGAAGCATGGGAAATGAACTCAGATTCCTCAGACTGTTCTAACAGTGTGATCTCCACATTTCTCTCTTGTGTTAGAAACTCATGGCTTTGCCCAAGAGCATACAGGCCAAGATCTGGAATTCTGGGGCACTTCCTCCAGCTGTAGCCAACTCCTCTCCTCTAAAAATGAACGTTGGTTCTTCTGGCCTTTAGGAACACCTGAGGCTGCCCTCTGGGTTTAGACGAGGGCTCCACCTACCACCGATCACCAGTGGGTGTTTCCTAAAGGTGCAGGTTCCTGGACTCCACCCCAAACTTGCAGAAACGAAATTTCTGGGGGGATAAGATCGGGACTGCACACTTGTAGCCACTCGGAGGTTGACTCTGGTGTGCACTCAAGTTCGAGCACCCCTGGCTGAACAAGGCAGAGCAGGGGGGCTGGAGCTCCATGCAGAGACCAGCCAAGCACCCTGGAGTTCTCTCCCCAGTATGCCTGAGCCGCATCACAGCTCAGAAGAACCGGGTGCGTCCCTCTCCTCCATTCGCTGGCACGAGTCTTTTTGGGCCCAGCAAGGCCGCTGACCTTGGGCGTGGGCTGAGCCAGGCTCACGAGGGTCTGCCGCTCAGGGGTGGTGGACACCGCGGCCAGCTCCAGGCCGTGAGGCTCCAGCTGCGTGACCGCAGTGAAGAAGGCCGGCGCTGGGAGCGCCGCGGAGGGAAAGTGCGCGGCCGCCCCGTTCTCCTCCTTGTGTCCACGGAAGTAGAGGGCCACTTGCTTGCGGATGGTGGACGTCCGAGGCCCCCGCTCGTGCTGCACGGCTGCAGAGGCAAACAGAAACGTATGCGGGCCATCAGAGACGTCGCGACACAGCTGCTGCGGCGCTCCCCCCAGCCCCGCCCCAATGTCAAGTCTGGGCAGGCAAAACCGCCCAAGAGGTGAAAAGAAGAAGAGAGAAGGAATCTGAGGGAGGAAGGGATTCTGAGATCGTCTAACCACTACTCTGAATAGATTCGGAAGCTGAGACTTAGAAGAGGGGCCCGTGCTCAAAGTGCCATGATAATGGCAGAGCCTCAAGCAAGAGTAAGTGTGTTCTCGGTCGGTCCAGGGCTCCTCCCGACCAGGGAAGGGGATTCGCAGGGAAACCAGAGACCCTCTGGGCCGGAGTGGGCAGGTATACTCGCCCCCATCCAAAAGAGAGGGAGCGTCGTGCACGCCAGACACCTCGTCTCTGCAGAGACTTTTCCAGCTCCGCCCAAGAACAGCCCTCCCTACCCCCAGGCCCCGCCCCCAGCGAAATGGCTTTTGGCCTCTGAGGGCCGCAGGAGAAAAGGAACCGAGTCCCGGGATTGCTAGGGGATGGAAAGAGGGAGAACCCGTCTCCTAGTACGCTGGAGAAAGGCAGGGGAGATGTGACAATTACCACCAACAGTTTAAATAAACAAATTAATTCAGGGCAATCTTCCGCCCGCCGAGCTTGACAACTTGTCAATACACAAGTTCAACAGGTTGGACGCTCCCTCCGGCTTCCTGCGCCGCGGAGGAAGGGGCGCTCTCCTCCTGGAGCTGCCACCCGGCCCGAGCCGCCTCACAGCAAAACCCACTCGCACCCTGTTCCCAGGCCCCACGGTGTCCTCCAGCCCATTACCCTCGCCCCCTGCCTGAGCCTGGGGCGCCCTCGACAGGCTGCAGCGGGGGACGCAGCTCGGACCGTACTCCAGGCCCAGGAAGCCCTCTGACGTCCTGGTTCTTGCTGCTCTGCGTTTAAGAGCCTTGGGAGAGCTGGGTGTCCGAGGCACCCACGGGCGTCACCCTGCCTCTCCAGCCCCCTTTCCCTCTTTTCTGTAGAACAGAGAGAAGGCCCTGGAAAAGCTCACATCGGCCCAATGGCCGTACTGATCTTGAATTTGCAAATGGGCTGGAAATTGCGCGTTTTCGCGTCTCTGCCCTCCCTTTTCCAACACACCGCGATCTTCCAGTCCGTATGATCTCCTCTCCGTGAGACTATCCAGACTTTAAGATCCTAGGGGAGGCTAGCAGGCTTAAGGGTGGCCACGAAGGGCTGCAAAGAGGGATTAGGACCGGAGGTAGAAAATGCGCCGCGATCCCCTAGAGAGTGGGGTCCCCCTAAGGGCTGCCTTTGTGGAGATGACTGTGTGGCGCAAGTTCCTGATGTGGGCATGGGTCTTGCCCTGGGGAATTCTAGGGGTCGCCAGCGGCTCCTGCTGACAGACGGGAAGGATACGACTGAAAGCCCGAGGCCAATTCCCAGCATCTGGAAAGAAGTGCTCCGAAGTTGATTTACATGCATAGGAGTGCTGAGTATTTTCTGTACATATAATTTCCTTACTACTCAATCAACAGTGGAATAAAGGGATGCACTGATTACCGTCTTTGTTCATGTTGACTTCCAAACACTTCTTCAGCCGACACGCCCTGCACTGGTTTCTGTGCGTCTTGTCCACCGGGCAGCCCCCCTGGAACAGAGCGCAGGGAGTCAGCGGTCCCCCTGGCCTTTAGGCTGGAGACCCGGAGCCGGCACCCGGGCGGGGAAACGGCGTGGAGGCGCGACCTTGCCCGACCGCAGGCCCTGGAGCCCTGAGCCTGGGCCTGCAAAACGCGAGAGCCTTGGGCATGAGCAGGGCCAGATCAAGAAGGGGCTGGGACGTCCCAGGCTACTTCAAGAGGGCCAGTCCCGGACCCCAAGAAAGCGGACAAGGGGAAAACGTCCTTTTCCAAGCAGGTGAAGGATAGAGAGCCGGGTTAGCAGACCCCGTAGCCCTGCGGGGCCCTGGGTAGGGGAATTTCCGCCGGTCGCGGAGTGGTGGAACAGGGATGAGACTTCAGGACCGAAGACAGCGACTTGGCCCCAGAGAAGGAGGCCTCTGAGTTCCGTTAAGAGCTGGCTTTTGGGTCAGGATTCACGCCATACCGCCCTCCCGCCAACGATCCTTTCTGCTTTCAATACTTGAGTCTACCTTTTTCTGCCGCTTTCTGGGCAAGCCCGTTTATCTATCAGATAAATCTCTCCCATTTATTCTTCACTCTCCTGTTACCTCACTTCTGCTTTTGTATGAAGCCAACCTTATTATCAGCCAGTTGAGAGTTGCCTTAAATACTAGCCTTGGCCCAGGTGCATAGAAACACAGCCCTTCCTGGAAGGTGAGGGGTTAGGAGGGCAAGGCCTAGAGAAGATGAGGGTGAAAAAGGAAGAGCTCAAGGCTTGAGCAAAATACAGAAATGCCCACTATGTAAACAGGACCAGGAAGGTAATGTGACGGACTGTCAGTCTAAATGATAATATGGACTAAGAATGTTAGCATGGTAACTGAAAAAATAAAGGTAGTCACTTCTTTAGAAATATTTATCTGAGATGCATGAGAAAATAGATGTTTTACCTAATGCAATTTTCTGGAAAAAAAACCATTAGCCATTGAAAGAGGAAATCTGCAGATAAAGTTTCCTTTGGAATTTATTCAGTGTTAGGTGTCATTACTGAGGGGACATGTGCATGGATACATAAAGAGTCATGTTCATGAGTTTTATACACAGAAAATGTTTAAGACATTGTGTGTTCTCCTATATTTATAGAAGTTGCTACTGTTACATTTGTAGCGAGGAAAGATAATAAATGTATTTTTATTTTGCTTCATAATCTCAAAAATTCATATACTCTGAAGTTGGAGTATTTTTTTTCCCCCGAAGCCCTTTAGGGGAAAATTACACACCAGAATGCAGTTTTATGAGTTCATGCTTCTCCAATTTAAAATATGATGATTTATTTAAAATAAAGGTGGGACAGATGTTCACATCCATTTCTAAATGTCCCCATTACTGTTAATCATACATTGGAATATAATTTAATCTTAGAATAAGAGAGAAAGGAAATAATTTGGGGATCCAAAGTGAATCATTTAGGGCATCTTTGCTGGCCAATGTAATAGTTCATGGTAAATAAGTTTTTTAAACTTATTATTAAATGTAATCATATATCTATCCTCAGATGGTATCTTTCCAGTATTCTTATAAACATGCAAATGCAAAATGGAAACCTTCATTAGTTCTTAAGTGTGTCTTCAAATCAGATCAAATGTATATAAATATCTAGTGCCAGAGGGAAGGATGAATGCCTCAGCTATGATCATTTACTCTCCTTGCAAGAAGAACACCAGGCCTGATGAGTCTATTATCAGTCCTTTACAAGCACTTGGACTGATATCAATATGCTTGAATTGATAGCCATCCCCTTTTAAAAGATCAAGCACAACATCAGAGATCTTGATTTTCCAATTCTGTTCACTGCATAAAAGCAAAAGACAATCTAAGTAGAAGTTCGTTCAAATCTGACAACCCCCAGTAATCGCACAATCCTGTGGAGTTATTGGGATACAGTCCTATGCATGTAAAATGTGATGTGTCCATATGGTGAAGCTAGAAACTGATACAGTATCCAATTAAACAGGTAACAGGGCTAGAGAGCTCAAAATTTATCTCAATGTAAACATCTTCTGTTTTTGTGGTTAATCCAAAACTATTAGAAAATGATATGAGCAGACATGACTTCAGAAAAAGACATCAGAACAATTCGCTAGCAGCAGGCAATGTATGCATGTGTATACATGTACCCTATATTTACTAATTAGTGAAAAGTGTTTTACTATTTTGTTACCAAAGGATGACTCCTGACTAATGCACCCTCAGGGATCTTTCCAGGAGTGAAATGGAGGCCTCTGTGCTGAGGGTCTGAGTGGCTGTTAAGGAGAAGGCAAAGTGTGGGACCAGAAGGTTGATCTCCTTAGTTAAAATCAGCCTATTACTGAGCTGGAAACTGAGTCAAGGGGTTCTGCTCACTCTTTCTAGAAGCTTTGGCTTATACTGAGCCCATGCCAGATTCCTCTGTCTCTTTGAGACAGTTTTGCCTACTCAAGACCAAAACAACCAACTGGGTCCATATTCTAAGCAGAGAAGGAGAACAGGGATATGGAAGCTTGAGGAGGATCCCAGTTGCACCTTCCTTTTGAATCTTCTCTTCTTCCTCACCCTGCCCTTTTCTGACAAGGCACAGCTAAGGTCACATGGGTGCTGAATTCCCACTGCCCACTTCCAGAGCAGCCCTGATTCTCTGGAGTCGAAAAGGCACAACTCCTCAGAAAGCACTGCCTCTCTTCCAAGTGGCCAGCACTCACTTGGTGGTCTCAGCTAAAGGTGGTGGTGACCTTGACTCAGATGTCTGTGTGCCACTTACTTCTGCATCCCAGGCAAGTGATAAGGGGCCTGAGCTTGATGCTGCTAGGAGTGAGGGTGGGGTGGGCAGGCACAATAACAAAGCTCTTTCTCCTGCTGGCTACTTGTGGTTTAGATGCTAAATTCTTTAGGTCCCTTGGACCAGCTTTAGAGCCACTGGGTGTGGGCCTTAACCAGTGTCAAAATCTGTCAGAATTAAAAAAAAAAAAAAAAAAAAAAAAAAGTGTAGGGAGGCTCTAGGACTTCAGACTTCCTTCTATAAACTCATATCTTCCTTACCTCTTCCCGCCTTTCCCCAGCGAAAGGGCCTCCAAGAGTTGAGGCAAGAAGGAGGGGAGAGGAAGGGAGAGGTCAGGGCTGGGTCTCTCCTCAACAGCGTGGAAACTCAGAGGAGGCCTTGGCACAAACAAAAGAGTGAGGAGGCAGCAGAGGGGAGCCGAGCAGTGCAGCCCTGGCTAAGGTACCTGGTTTCCAGATTTGCAGACATACGTCCTATTCCTTCGGATGCTCCGTTTGAAAAAACCCGAGCAGCCGTCGCAGGCGTAGACCCCGTAGTGTTTCCCCGAGCTGCGGTCGCCACACACTTTGCAGGGGATATCTAAAATGCGGCCTGAAATCGCAGGAAAGACGGGGAAGGGGGGAAGGGGCGAGAGGGAAAGGAGGGCGGAGAAGAGGGAGAAAAGGGGAGAGGGAGAGAGAGATGCTAAGCAATCTGACCTCTGAAGGGATTAGCACCGAAGCTGCGGTAAAAGCAAATAATGAAGTGATTTTATAGCCAAACTTTTTTTCCTTGAGCAAGTGTCAGTTTCCTACAATGAGCATTATTCATGCACCGCTACATGTATTTGGGTCTCCTCTAATCGCCGAGACCCATTTTGGAATAAAAGATGACAGCAGGCCCGGGCGGCAGCGCGGCCCTCCACTGCCTTTCTGCTCCGCGGAAAGTTTGGCCGCCTCCCTCCTTCGCTTTTGCATTTAACAGAGAAAGTTGTTAGTGAGCGCGCGAGGAGACAAACTTGAAATGTAAAAGGGAAAAGAAGAAAAACAAACACGGCTGGAACCAGTGGTGGCAGCTGGAAGGCAATCGAGTTTTCTCTGAGCTCCGCCGGGCGGTGTTATTATTAGGATTATTATTGTAATGCTAATACTTGGATTATTAATGATAATAAGGGTAGTGGTAATTGGCCAACTTTCGCTTTACCTATTTAAAAAATGCTTGGTGAGTCGCTTTGGAGAAATTATTTCTTTTAGGAAAAAATTATTTTCTCCGCAAAGTGGTTCAGGGCTAGGCAAGGGAGAGGGGAGCGACGCAAGTTGTTGGTTCCCTGCCGGGTTAGCTTGGGACAGGCGTTCTTCTCCCTCCATTTCCTAAGCCCTTTCTCCCTAGACGACTGGCCTCCACACACTTGGTCCTGTATGGGTCTCTTCCTCCCGGTTTTTCCAGTGCTGTGTGAGCCTGATTTTTTTAAAATTAAGAATCTGACCGATTTTTCTAGGCTGAATCCCCCACCCCCCATGGACCCCACCTCAAGAGCACTTTCCCTGGAATCCCCTCAAGCCTGGGGTGGCCACAGACCCTGGAGGAGTGTCAGGGAGAGGGTAATATTTGGCCTCTTTTGAATCTTTGGTAATATTTGGCCTCCCTTTAGAAAGGGAGGAATTCTTTTCCTCTAAGGTTCAAGAGTCCAACAAGTGCCTGAAGCGGTTTATAGGGACTTAGAAATGCTTCCTCCCGCAAAACAAAGGGAGTATTAAACTGTTAATTAACACTTTAATTTTAAAAATAACAATAGTTGATAACAATTGACTTATTAACACTTGCTTTTCTCTTCTCCTACCCATCCGAAGACCTCCAGTTTGGGCCCCAGCGGCCTCAGGCCTCCCTGAAATTCGACAGCTTCTGCGGAAAGCGCTTGGGTTGGGGACTACGATTAGATTGGGGTGGGGAGGGGCGGCAGTGAAACATCTGGGCAAGGGGAGCAGGGGAGGTGAGGGCGTGGCGCGGGGAGGGCCTCGAGGCGCCGGAGGTGTAAACTTGCTCCTGGAACCCGAGGCGTCCGGGCGAGCTTGCACCCTGGGTCCCAGCCTAGTCTCAGGTGGAGGGGGTGGGAGGACAGAGCGCGCGGGGGACCGTGCTTGGGGGTGGGGGGTGTTCGGTAACGACCAGGCTCGGCCGGGTAATTACAACCCCGCGGCAGCACCTGCCTATAGAGCCACCAGTGACCCGTCAAAAAGAGTAGCATGGGAATTCGGACGGCGACAAAGGCGGGCAGGGGAGGCGCGCGGCGCGGCGGCCACCGGCTCAGCGCCCCCTCTCCCACAAGGCGGGAGGGGAGATTGTGCTGTGGGAGGGAGGGGCTGGAGAGAGCCAGGCGAGGGCACAGCAGGTCTTGTCCTCCACTCCTTTGGGCCTGTCACTGCGCCCAAGGGAGTTCCTGGTCGTTCAGGAACCGGGTCTGGAGCTCCGCCGCACGGCACTCACTCTGGAAGCAGTAAACTTGGTTTCCATATTTTACAACCATCCTCTGCATAACACGCGCCCTCTGACCGCTCCAGGGTCCACGTTTGGGGCCCAGCAGTACTGTCACCCCAGCTGTCCTCTTCCCCGTGGCACTGTTGAAGATGCCAAGATGAGTGAGTGGGAGGAGCAGTGATGGGGTCTCTTTTTCCCCACTTCCCATCCGGACAGGAAGCCCATGACAGCATCGCTGGAGAACCCGACAAGGGTGGAGGGAAGACCAGCGCAGGGTGGGGGCCCCTCCTCGGACTCCCCCGCCCGAGCTTCCGGACTGTTGCCCCCTAGGCCACCACCAGTGCGAGTCCTGCCTCTGCGCAGACCTCCGAGCCGAGCCGCGGCTCCTGGGGCAGATTAGAGACAGGCAACCGGGCTGGGGCGGGGCCCAGGAGGGAGGGACGCGAAAATTCCGGGGCATAGCGGGTCTGTGCCTCAGACTCCGCCACCCAGCCACGTTAAGGTGACTTGGGGTCACGAGACAAGCTGGTTGACCCCGTTGCAAAGCTCCTCTCATTTAGCAAGCCGAGTGAGCTCCGACGTGAGGCGAGCCAGAGTTTCCTGAAGCTGGAAAACCGTTCTTAACTTCCCTCGCCAGGGGGTCCCCTCGGGGCTTTTTGTGTGTCATAATTGCCTAAAGATATATGGCAGCTTCGATTACTGTAATTACCATCAGAGGCTGTTGAAAGAAGTTAGTCTGGGCTGCAGGGGTGACTGGCCAGGGTCTCGTTACCACCCAGGCGGGGCTCCGGGTGACATCGCTCTGCTCTCCAGCCGCGAGAAGCCGAGCAAGGCGGGGGCTGCAGCTCTGGCTGCTCGACCCAGTCCTGACCCGGCCCGCTGCGCGCCGACCTCCTCGCCGCCCCGGGCCCGAGGGACGCAGGTCTCGGGTTGGCTGCCGCCACCGGTTTGGAAAGGGCCTAGATGCAGCGGCGCCACGGGCGGGGGCCTCTGTCCTGCGGGCCTGAGAAAGCTCAGCAGCCGCGTCCCGACCTGAGCCGGGGCTGGAGGCTTCCAAGGCCTCCCTCAGGCTCTTGGGAAGTTGGAACGGCCAAAGTTTCCGCAATGAGCCCACTGTGGTTTTTCCCCCAAAGTCTGGAGGGTTGGCCTGCCTCCTAGTCCACAGCAGGGGCGCAGCCGCAGGCGGGCAGAGCTCCCCGCTCACCCCTCCCTCGCCTCTGAGGCCTCACCTTTCAAGGGCCCCAGCGGCTCCGCACCCTGAAATGGACGAAAGAGCCCGGTGCTCCTTACTTCCAGGGGTGTAGGCGAGGGCCTGTCCCGGGGCGAGCGAGCTAGGAGGCCTGCCGAGACCCGCGGGCTTCAGTTTTTGCAACGGAGGCTCAGAATGCAACAGAAACGGCCTCCTGTACCTCCTGGGAAGGACACTCACGCCCGGGAATGCGGGCAACAAAAATCGAGGTCGCTTTGCCTCCTGGAAATTCCAACAGCGAGGGCCAGAGTAGGCCCGAGCCTAACGGGAAACTCAGTCCTGCGCCAGGGTCCGCTCTGCATTCAGGCCGCGGTTAGGGCTCCTTCTCTGCTCCCTCTGCCCCAGCTCGAAACATTTCTCCTTCTCTTTTTGTTCACGTTCATTTTACTCTAATTTTTAAAAGATCAGCACCCAAAGCAAAACCAACGGACAAAGTGAAAACACAACCTCCTTCTTGGAGGGGGGTAGGAGGGCGGGAATTGCATCCCACTTAAGTGAGACTTCATTACCAGTCGTCAGAAGTATCTCCGATTCTCCCAACTTTCAAAGACTCAGGACAATGAGGGCGAGTGAAAGGGGGAGGGGGCGGGAAGGAACGCATAGAGCGCCAAAAATGCTATCCGCGAAAACAACACCGGCAGCAGGGCAACTTCGGGATATGGGGACTGCGGCAGCAACGGTCGTCCCCAGCCTCAGACCCTGGAGCCCTCAGCCGTGGGCCACGGGATGGCGGGAACAGAAATGCCCCCGGGAGATCTGAGCACCGTGGTTGCGCCTGCTCAACGCTGGCTCGGGCCTGCACATTCTTGGGTTCCGCAGGCACGGTGCAAGCAAATGCCCTCGCACACACACTTAGCCCGGCGCTCCTGAGTCTCGGGGTGGTGAGAGGTCAGCTGCGGCCTGGGGTTCGGAGAGCCGGCAACTAAGGAAGTTCGAGAAAGGAAAGAAGCGCACGGAGTGAGCAGGCCGAGCACTCCTGCCTCCGCTGGGCTCCGGCTCGAAAAGTCCTTGGGATTAGGGATTTGGTCCTCTCTTTGCTAGAGTGGTTCGCCATACTTTAAATTCCCCAGTTATGACCTACGCGGATTTAGGATTAAGGAAAATGTGACTTTTAAATTGTTTCTGCTTCCCAGTTTGCAGGATTATTTGAAATAGCTAGAAACGGGGTGCAAAGCATTCCATTCAAAATCCGCTTTGCACAGAGTTGCTTTTGCGCGCTGGAGCTCGGAGTTTTGAGCGAGTGTGTTATTGTGCTATCGCCTGAAACTGCGGCCCAGTTCCCGCCCCCATGGCTCCCCCCACCCAGCACCTGGCGGCTAAATGTAGGCAACTCATCCGACTGGTGGGCTGCGCGGGTCGTAACCTTCTCACCGCACCAGACAGGGGGGATCAAGCAATCCAGAGGCAACGAAACAGCTCTCCCCTCACCACGAAATGCTCCAACTCACGGTCTACAGGGCTGGGCCGAACGCACACGCCCGTTGGAGTCCCGGGGCTCGGAGTCGCAGCGCTCCAGGCAGGACCTCCCCAGCCTCCCTGCTCGCCCGCCCCAGGCTGCGCGTCTAGGCCCCACGGCGGCCGGAGAGGTACCCACTTGTTGATCCTGCAGGCTTGCTCATGCTGGCTGTCCCGGGGCGGAGCGGTTGGTGGGCGCTGCCCGAGTCCCGGCCGGCAGCGCCCGCCTCGCCGCTCGGCGCCGCCGCTCTCCAGCCGCCCTCCAGCCTGCAAGGCTCCTGGGCAGGACAGGTGGGTGTCAGTCGCGCGCTGCGCTGCTCCCTGGGCGCTCAGAATTCGTTCCACAGTAGAAATTTAAGCATCCTTAAGTTTCTTCCCGGCTCTTGCAAAACCGCAGCTGCTGGGAATGCTGCTTGATATGGACACACACATGGACCGACAGATGAAGAGATGGACAGGAAGACTGAGGAAGAAGGGAGAACAGCAAGAGAGGGATGTTGAAGGACAGAGATGGAGACAGGAAAATGGCCTTCCTACGGAGCGAAATCCCTCTTTTTCCCCATTCCTGTCACTCAGTCTTCAATCTCTCCCTCTACATAGGTATGCAGAGTGTGGGCAATCTCTGCCGACCGCTGGCCTCCCAAGGAAAGAAGGAAAACACAACCGCAGTCTCAGAGGCAGACGGGCTCCGCGCTGCCGGAACCCGAGCGCAGAGTGGGGTAACTAGATTGCTGGGAAATCTTCCGAGGGAAGAGGCGGCCAGGTCCGGGTTTCCGGGGAGAGCCGCGCACGCAGCGGCGAAGGGTCCCCGAAGTTCATTACCCCGTGACTTTGTGCCTGTCGCTGCGGGCTGGGTCCCCTGTAATATCTCCAGAAGCGCTCTGACAGGCAGCCGCGGGGAGGGGAATAGGGCGTCCCTGGCCCACTTAGCTTTTCCCCCAACTCCTGGCGGGGTCTGACGTCAGCCATGTGCGGGGAGGGGATGGGAAGAGGGAGGGGGTTAAATGCTAATGATATTAATGAACCTCCAAGCGGCTCCCAAAGAAAATGCAGGCGCTCTCGGAGCTTACGAGTTAGAAAGTGTGAATACGGGAGTGTGGCTCTGTGCGTGCGTGATGGTGAGGACGGTGCGGCTCGTAATAAAAATGAATTCGTATATTTCACGGCAAGAAGGAAGGGGAGGGGTGACGGGGTTTTCTCAAAACGCTTTTCCCCCTCTCTCCAGAGTGCCAGATAGATTCGCGGAAGAAATTGGGTGGCTGTGTGCTGGCGTGTGATTGTGCGCGCCGGACACGGCCATGTGAGTTGGTTCATTCTTGGTCCCGTGCCCCTTCTGTTGGGTAAAACTTGGATCTGGCCCGAGGTGAGTAATTTACTCATTTTGCACATATCTACGGAAAGTCAGGGCTGAGGATGGGGTCTTCCGGAGGTTGCGCGTTCCTTCGGCCTTCGCGAGGTGGGTTTGGTCTCCAGCTGAGGGGAGGGTGCCGCCAGCTTCCCCAAGCGGCGCTGGCCCATCCGACGCTGAACGAATCTCTTGGCGGCTCCATTATCTGCACCGGGGCGGCAGGAGGGCAGAGCGTTCCCTCCCGCGGCTTGTCCTCTGCGGGCATCGCGGGTTCCCGCTCTCCGGGCGGAGGGATCATGAAGAGCGGGTCTCATCCCTTACCCTGGCCCCATTCCGTTTGCCTTCCCGCGGTTCCTGAGCTCTCTCGCGCCTTGCTCTGTGCGCAGTGCTGGGAGAGCGCATGCCGAGGGAGCGATGATCCCCGATCTCTAAGAGATTAATTCTATTTAAGCTCTCTCGGCAGCTTGAACTTGTCGAACAAGAGCTTCCCAGTCTCTGCTCAGGGCGTGGGCCCGGCCAGAGGTCAGAGGTTACACCTCCCGCCCTCCGCTCGACGTTCGCTGGGAGGGGAGCTGTGGCCCCCGCTCTGCAATTCCGCCAGCCCACCCCCGGTCCCTCTTCCTCCAGACTCAGTGTCATCCCGGGCTTTCAATCAGAGTTTGCCTGTGCGTGCAAGTGAATGCTGGAGTCCCCTGAGCCCTGGGAGGGCGCAGCAGGTCCTCCGCCCGGGCGTCCCAGAGGGAGCGGGCTGTGCGCTTCCGTGGGCTGCGATAGCACGTGATTGCAACTTTCTGCCCAGCCTTGGCTTGGCCTCGAGCTCGGGGTCGCTCACACCACACACACCAGAGCCTGTGTCCTCCCGAGTGGAGCGCCGCCACGAAGGCTGGGGTCCGCTGGAAAGAGCAAGATGGGGGACCTTTATCTCTCAAGTTATTCCCTCCTCCTCCGTTTTACGAATTGGGACGAGATTGGGGAATTGTGGGACGAGGCCATAGGCGCGTAGGGTTTTATTAGGTGACAGGATGAAAAATCAGCGTTTTTTACAGCCAACTTGTACAGCTGCTTGTGGAGCTAGCCCGACCGGCGGCGTGGCACTTTCTCGAACTCGGCGCACAGAGAGGGGAGGAATTTCGGGCAGGATTTGAGAAACACAATAAGATACCAGGCTTCGTTTGGAATCCTCAGGTTCTGGTTCACGCCAGAAATCCACTTACTTCAGCCACCACCACCACCACCCCCATAACGCGGACGCGAAAGACGGTGCTTGGTTAAGGACAAAGAACTTCAAGGGTGGAACTAATTTATCTCAGGCGAAGATGAGGGCAGTTTGGGGGGTGGTGACTAGACCCAGGCCTGTCTCCAGGGGAAGCATTTAGGGGTCTGTTTCGAGAGGAGAACTACGAATTGCTTTGCCTGTGCGGGGACTGGACGATGGCTTTCCTGGGCTCCAAACCACCTCTTCCCCTACTCTCGAACACTCCCGCCAGGCTGGCTCATTTGTAGGCACCAAAACTTCTGGAAAATACTCCCAAGGCTCATCAAATTATCTCAAAATCAAAATGGGTATCTTCCCTCTTTTTCCTGTCACCAGTCCTTAATCAAGCAGGGTGTCAAGAAGATGCCTAGGGAATACACATACATCCCATTCAGCCCTGGCAAAAGGCACAACACTGCGCGCACACACCCGCAGCATATGCATCCTGTGTTCTGTGCGCCCAGCTGTAATTATCGGCGCGCTTTGCATAAATCACAATACAGTTCTGAAATCATCGTGATGACTTTCTGGCATGATTGGTTCAGTGGTAACGGCGGCAACAAGCTCCAGGGTAGGCGGGAGGGGCTGAGGCCCCGTTGCCCACCAGGTCCCAAAGAAGCTTGGAGCCTTAGTGCCGGCTGCCTTCTACTCAGGCAAAGCTCCTGCAGGCCACGGGGGACCTCGAATTTAAGGCGTAGAAACTTGGGGCTACCATGGGTACAGCTCAGAGAAGAAAGCCTCTGCAGGACAAAGACTGTGGTTCTTCATCTTTCTATCCACAGGCCCCAGCATGCTGCCTGATTCATAGTAGGTGCTGCATAAATGTTGGGCAAATGAATAAGGGAAGCCACCTGCAGATGCCCTGAGGGGCCACGGGAGGCACAGCCAGGCTAAATGCTGGAAACCACAAGATAGGGATTCAGGGCTGTGCCAACAAGCTGTGTGACCTTAGGCAAGTGACTAG
The DNA here is from genome assembly GCF_003255815.1 of Theropithecus gelada. Taxonomy (NCBI): domain Eukaryota; kingdom Metazoa; phylum Chordata; class Mammalia; order Primates; family Cercopithecidae; genus Theropithecus; species Theropithecus gelada. The sequence continues at coordinate 132,810,940 of NC_037671.1, read as the reverse complement.
ACCTCTCTGGGTTCCAGATTGTTATTTGTAAAAGGATTCTCACCCTGTTCAGTCTTAACTTTCAAAGATTTTTCCTGTGTTCTATTAAAGGAAATGATTGATAAGGGGCAAATGCCATCTGTCTTCAGAATTATCTTTTAACAGAGACAAGACCTTAAGTTACAAGGATAAGTTTATAGCTTTGGAGGGTGATGGGGATAGCCACACCCTCAGAGGTTCTGAAACCCTTCTAAACAGGTTCAGACATAGCCCCTAGTTTCCTCTGTAGGCGCTTGTGAGTATGGAGCTCTCAATCAAAACCAAAGCCTAAAACGCAGGGAAGGTATCTTTTATTGAAGGATGTTTACATTTTGGTCCAAGAGATAGGAAAAAAGACCATGAGAAGCATGAGAAGACCATGGATCAAGAGGTATTTCTGCCCATCCATCAATCTACCCGCTCATCAAATACTGTACGCCAGATCCTGGGAATATAGGAGATTAATGACATGACTCCTTTCTCAATGTAGCGGGGAGCAGACACATAAAAGATGATAAATGTTTTAGATTGAGATGAAACACAGGACACTGGAAATATATGGCAAGGAGCCCTAAATCAGTATGCAGTGGGATAGGCTGTCCAGAATTGCCCTGGAAAGCTGGCCTTGTGTTAGGAGAATCTACTGATTCTACAGTCCTCTCAGGACTGTATTGTATTATAGCTCATTCCTCTGCTAATGCCCTGTTAAAGAGAATCCTACTAACTAGGTTGTATGAGAGAGGCAGGGGTACAGAGCACCCCTCTAAGTTTCAGAATATCTGAGGTTGACTGCTAACTCCGCCATTCACTAGCTTCTCTAAAAATGGTGACTTTTTTTCCATTAACACCCCCTCCAAACACACACATTCTTCTAAATTAAAATACTAAAGGTGAAAGGACAAGTTTTCCCATCAGCAAGTAGAGCTGATGGAATTGGTGTTAAAGAGACCCCTTCCCCAACCAGGGACCAACCCCCTCACAGAGGCCATTCAGCCTCTAGAGAGTCACTCCTTTAAAATACCATTCCCCTTACCGACATGCAGAGTAAAGAGATGCTCAGACCCAGGAAATGGCTGGGAAAACCTACCAGCTGAGCTTGGCTGAGTTTTGATGTTTAGTATCCAAAAGACACTCTGACACAAGTTTTTGTTTTTGTGTTTGTTTATATGAAGGAGGAAGTTGATTTGCATTTGCTTCCACATCATAATTCAACCTATGGCTGTTGTTTGCCCAATGGATGATGAGAGAGGAGGTGGGTCATGGAGCAGTGTCTGGCACATAGTAGGTGCTTGCTAAGTGCCAGAATGAAAGAAACAGTGTTTGCAGGCTTGCTCTTGATTCTGCTGTGGATCTCTCTACAAGTTGTTTGATTCCTATCCAAATTTACCCCCCAAATAAACAAGACCAATCCAGAAAAAGGACCTTGTTCTCTAGAATCCAGTGGATCCTGAGTTGCAGGGTTTTTTCTTGACACTTTTGAGCACTCTGTTGCCAAAAGTAGTCTGTTACTCCCCACAAGTAGGAAGATGAACACTTGCTAACAGCAACAAGAAGACAGTGCTCTGTGTGACCCCCCGCACATACACACACACACACACACACACACACACATACACACACACACAACCTTAACAAATAACAAATCATGTCTCTCCATTTATTCACACCCTTGGTTGGGTAAAAATTCAGTTCTAAGGTCAGGCTGAGACTCTGAGGCTTCTAGAGTCCTGCTGCATCTTGACATTGGCTCCGAGAATAATCAAGTAGAAACATCTTTCTAGTCCTTCGCACCCTGGCACATAGTGGTGCTTTGTAAATGTGGAATGTTATGAGTGAACCTGCCTGATGATACTCGATGAAAGCTGCTGAAGCTTGAGGTGAGGGGCTCATTTTTGCTCAGCCTCAGCAATGGGGTAGGAAGGGAACAGGGACAGGTCCTCTGGATCTCCAAAGCTTTGGAAGCAGTGCAGGTCATTTTTGGCTTTCTGAAAACAAAAGAATGACTAAAGAAAGCAGAGCGCAGACTACATCCAGGGAGATACTGGCTGCCAAGCTTTCTTCAGTCTCCTAATTTCCTGTGAATTACACAGTCTGACTTGGCTTCCATTTAGCCTGGAATCACAGAACACATAAGTCACAAGTCACTCCTCTAATGTAGTCATTTTATGGATGAGGAAAGTGAGAACCTTAGAGACAACTTGTCCTTACTTACTCACTGAGAGACAGAGACCATCCCCAGAACCCAGAGCTCCTGATGCTGAGTCCAGTGCTCTTTGAAATACTCATTCCACTGCATTCCACTGCATCGAGCTACCTCTCATTTCCCAGAAGGGCTTCTAGAAGCTCCAATTAAAGCAATTTCACTTACTTACTAGTGAAGTAATCAGAATTAAGAACAATGTTTTGTGCATCTTGAAACTATAGCTCAGTATTTGTGCAATGTCAGCCTCCTTTTCTTCACAGGGTTATTTTCTAAATTCCCTTTCTGCCAGTACTTTACATTTGCTGTGTTCTAAGGTATAGAAAACCTGTGAGGTGTCCTCTCTGTTTTATAGAAGGGATGATGTGACCTACAGGAGCAATACTTAGAGACACAAATCATAGATGCTGAGAAAAAGTCAATGATTAGATTGAGCAATTAGTCACTGAATTTGATCTGCCTGGATTGCCAATCTGGGCCTTTCAGATTTGAAAAACATTGCGGTCTTCCCTTCACAGCAGGTTTAGGACCTACTTTATCCAGGTTACTGTTTCAACATTTGTAGAAACAATTGTTATGTAAAATCAGGTACTCCGGTTTGAATGTGGCCAATATATTTGAGAATAAGCTACAATTCTTTATTATGTGGATGAGTATATCAGGACCACATATTTGATCTCTGCCAATGAAGTGAAAAGCATCATACGTTCTCCTATGCTTTGTTTCCAACAGATCTAGTTCACACAGTACTCTGTTGTCCTATTCTAGTAAGTAATTTCAGAATTCACATCACTTACAAAGATGCCCAGTGGCTATTTAGGGAACTCTGATTCAAAAAAAAAAAAAAAAAAAAAAAACCCTCCAAAACAAAACAAACCTCCCTCTCTCTTCTCCCTCCCCCAAACCCCACGTGCTTTGTGCAAGACGGAGTCAACCAGTGGGATTCACAGGAGGTCCCCAAGTCAAATGCTGCAGCTGCGTTTTAAAAAAGGGTTGGATAAACTACAGCCGTTAATAACATCTGTATCTATGCAAGCTAAGATGATGATAGGGGTAATCAGATCTCATGCTTCAGGGCATAAGATGATTGCCTGCTGGGAGGAGGAGGATTTGGCCTTTCAGGTATAGGAGTTTACAACTGAGGAGGTAGGTTGCAGACATTTCTCCTCAGCCTCTAAAATTTCAGGTGTAACTGACATGAATTTGGGGTAGATGAAACAGTGATTTGAAATCTAACATTTCTATCAGATCAGGACATTAAATAATGAGATATTTGAAACACCAACATGCACTACATACAACATATGTGTATCTTTCTAGGATGTAAGTATTTTGATGCCTTTTTGGAAGGCTGACGTTGTTTGATATATTTTGACCATCTTTTAGTGCCAAGTGGATACTCATTAAGTACTAAATAACAATGAAAACAGTGGAGGCAATTTGACTTTAGTCCATGCATTAATGGTTAGTTACAATGTGTAATTACCCAAGTATTCATAATTGTACATATCTGTGTCCCTAAATATATGTATTTCCAGTTGCAGTAGCTAAATAATCACCGGAATTGCATATTTGGGGTGTACAGAAATGCATTCATTTTAATCTTTGGATCACCAAGTAATTTTAAAAATGTAATATTTGTCTGGAAGAGTGAGAAAACAATTTTGCAAAATAATCTTACCCTCTCTTTTGATTTCTTTAATATTTTCAAACCCCAAGAAAGGTACACTTAAGTACAGTTGCACAACTTAATCAATTTTGAAAACACTAGTGCACGTGTGAGCAGGGTTAAATAATTCCATTTATTTAGACATGTAAACCATACTGAAGGTCACACGGGAGCAGACAACTGTCTACATTTCAGAGAGTAAAATCTTTTAAAGTAGCCCATTTCTAGCAGAGTGGTTAGAGTTCTTTTGGCATGAAAGACCTTCTTACTACTTACTGGCTTCATCGCTATTGCTAAACCATTCACTTCAGTTCCACACAGAGGGACTGTTCTGGAGAATATGGCTGTTAAATGCAATTTTTAAAATGATGCACAAACAGTTTTTAAAGGGGGAAAAATCCTGCAGCTGTTTGGCTGCAGACAGACATGGGAAATTAGTCAGAAGCCCAAAGCATCATAGTTAATAACCATTATTCTGTTGTCTGGGATGTTTGTTTAAATACTATTGACACTGTGTATGTATTGTCATCTTTTCTAAATTGTAGCTCTTAACCACTGAAATCTTGCTAAAGACCACCTAGGGTTTCCTCTGTATGATGCTGAAGTGTGTATTCACCTGATGGATAAACAAAAAACAGATTTTTTTTTTTTTTTTTGCTTCAATTTTTCTCTCATGTGCAGCTAGCAGGAAATTTTCTGGACTAAAGGCAGATTGCTTAAGTACAGTAGAATTAGACGCTGTGGAGTCCCAACCTTTGTATTTCTCATCTAGTGATAGAAGATGAACAAACCCATCAACTGATTAATACAATTCAGTTCTGCTTAAAATTCACAGATCTGTTTGGTATGAGACTGTATTTTAAAAGACTCCTACGTGCCATTAAGTGTGAAGAAATCAGTAACTATTCTTTTCATCCACAGCGTGTTGAGTTCCCCGCACCCCCATTTAAATTTTGCTTATTAAGTGAGGTCATTTGGGAGAAGAGTGGCTCTGGTGGGTGGGGAAAAAAAAATCTAACAGCTCGACTCCCAAGTTGAGAGCTCCAGATCATGGGCCATTCAGTACAAAGCGTTTTATATCTTGACTTATGAGGGGACAATAGCTGGTCTTACAAAGGCACCACCTGTGATTTCGCACGGTTGACATCTTTGTTAAGGAGGAGTCGGAGGGCAGCGGCGAAACAGCACATGCACGATCCGGAGCGCGTTACCGTGACCCACCTTCAAGACCGTTTCTCGCCTTCGCGGAGGCCTGGCCAGGTTTTCTGGCTCACGGTTTTTGGAAAGGGTGTGGGGAGAGAGAAAGGAAACGAGCGTCGTACACGCTGGTGGAGCCAAAGCTCTTGGACTTACGGCTTGCCAGCGCCCAGCTGTCCCATTTTACAGATGGGTAAAACGGAGGTCAGGTCCCCGGAGTATCTGGCTCAGCAGGTGCGGTGGTCGGGACCCCCGCGGGGCTTCGGGGCCGCAGGGCAGGGGGCGCGGGGAAGGGGGCGCGGCGCGAGGGGCTGGGGGCGGCGCGGCCGCGGGTGGGACGCAGAGTCCCTGTGTCGGGCCCAACCTTTGGGCCGGTGGCTTTTTGCTTCCTTCCCGAAGGTCGCTTCTGACAAATCTATCTATTTGGGGCAAATTGTCAGTGAGAAACTTCCGCTCGAACTGCGCTGGACAAAACCGGCTGTTTGAAAAGGGTAAATCCCGCGGCCCGGCGAGGCCGAACAATGGGCCGCTGGTGCGGCTGCGGCGGGGGCGGCCGGGCGGGCAGCACAAAGGGCGGATTAATTGGGGCCGCGGCTGAGCGGTTCGCGCTAGCTCCACTCAGCCCGCGCCGCGGGGCGCCCCATTGACTGGGCCCCGAGCCCCACTTTTCACAAACTCCAAACAAAAGTCAATTTCTTTTTTATAAGGCGGGGGAGGGGGCCGCGGCCAAGATTCTCCACTTGTTCCTGCGACTCGCTCTTGCCGCACGGGGGGCTTGGGGGCTCAAGGAACTGGAGGCAGAAGGGCCCTCGGGGATGCCCGGGAGGGGAAAGAGACGCGGGTGTGGCTGCCGCGTCCCTGTCCCCGCCTCCGCTGCCCGGCTCCGACGCGTGTCGCACCCGCTGGGCCGCACCTACAGGCAGGAGCTGAGATCCCAGCCCGAAGCCTGGAAGCCGCGGAGAAACGGGATGAGGTGGTGGCCGGACCGAGGTGAAGGCTGGGGACACCTGGCTGCGGGAAGCCCAGGCAGGTGATTTCGGAGGAAAGGACACGCCCCTTTGATATTCTAAACCCCGGGAAGGGTGGCCATTCATCAGATAGTTATTGAGAAACTACTGTGTTCCCGATGGCGAATTTGCCTTCCATGGACAGACAAGTGGGTGGGGGCAGATTTACAAGTCAGTCAGTCAGTAGGTGAGTGACCGCGGTCAGTATGGGGGGCTAAAGGAAGTCACCATCCCGCTGTAAAATGATGAGATGGACTTGCCGGTGTAACATATGGAAGATATCTAATTGCTTTATAGACACAGACTTTGTACTTGGAGAAATGGCGGTGATTAAAAAATAAATAAACAAATAAATGCAAATTGTAGGACTAACATTGTCACTGGTCTAAACACCCCGTAGGTAGGAACCAGGAGTTGGTCTCCTCTTGTTTCACTTCTCTCAAAATAGGAGAATGACTGCAGAGGGCCCTTCAGCTGACACTGAGAGGAGCAGGAAATTTCTTTAACAATACAAATCGATACACTCCCTAGCCCACAAGCCTCTGCTGGAAACCGGATTGGCGGTAGTTGTACAAGACACTCCAGGCCTTGTCATTTCAAGGACTGTCTTCCAAAGTGAATGAACAGGAAAGAGAGACCATGTGCTGGTGTAAGGGAATTCATGTGTTGGCTGGAGCCATGTGGATGATATCCCAAGGCTTTATCCAAGGTGTTTCTTTGGGGAAGGTAGGAGGCTTGGATCTGCGGGCACTTGTGTGCTCTACAGCTGGCAAAGTGACTTTATGAGAGTGTTGAAGTCTTCAATAGCCAGGCTTTATTGTGGAGTCCCTCCAGCGGCATCTGGCTAGTATACTGGCACCCCTCTGGGCAGGCGCAGTGAGAGGGGAGCTCTGATGCCAGGTAATGAATCTGTGGCAGGCTCAGTAAATGAGGTGAAGCAAATCCTCAAGGACAGGCTGAAACAGGGCTGGAGGAAGAGACCTGGGTATTGACAGTGGCGAGGTAACAGCGGCCAGCGGACCTGCTGGCAGGATCCAACCTGGGCTCCTTTTCAACCACATTTTAAAGCTGTAGATTTAAAACGATCTTCTCTGGGCCAAGCTGTGAACCCTTCCAGATTTCTGTTGAATCAGAGGCTGTGAAAATCAAGGGCAAATATTTATCTAAAGATGTCACAACTTTGAATTTCAATGATAACTTATCTGCTAATCTCTGATGGAAATCTAGAACAGCTGTTGCTCTATTGTGTATTTTGAATTTCCAAAAGATGAATTTGGGAATCGACATTTTTTTCCTCCACCACATCTCCATATGCTTTCTTTTAATTTATTGATGCCTTTGCAAGTTCAAATCAAATAAATGACAGGCATGGTAGCTCATTATGAAAGTTATTAAAGCCTGCCAAAAAATAGTATAGGTTTTACCTTTATTAGCAAGTGTGGCAATGCTGAGCATGTCCGTGCCAGAAGAAGTTGAGTGAGGGTGTAAAGGCTGGGCTACTGAATTATTAGAAAGAAAAAAGAAAATATGAGTCAGACTGATGAAACTTCCAAGTTAATGTATAGATTTAGACAGAGTTGACAACAGGCTCTACTGTCTGTTAATAGAAAGTTTATGACCACGCCTTCTAAGAACATTCAGCACAGTTGTTTACTATTTCTGTTTTACAGATGAAGGTTTTCAGAGAGGGGGACACTGGGTGATTTTGAAAAGGTGCACCCATGAAAGCCATGAGTGACATACAGGTATCAAGCCTTTCCATCACTCACTCTGGTTGATATTCAAGGCCTTGAATTACTCTCTTGTATGTATGTATGTATGTATGTATTTTTGAGACAGAGTCTTGCTCTGTCACCCAGGCTGGAGTGAAGTGAAACAATCTCAGCTCACTGCAACCTCTGCCTCCAGGGTTCAAGCGATTCTCATGCTTCAGCCTCCCAAGTAGCTGGGATTACAGGCACGCACCACCACGTTTGGCTAATTTTTTGTAATTTTAGTGGAGACGGGGTTTCTCCATGTTGCCCAGGCTGGTCTCGAACTCCTGAGCTCAGGCAATACACCCGCCTTGGCCTCCCAAAATGCTAGGATTACAGGTGTTAGCCACCATGCCTGGCCAGAATTACTCTCTTTTAGAATGAATAATTATTTTGGAGTCACTTGATGTGGACATCATTAGAGGAAAGCAGTTCCTGGAGAAGTGATTATAATTAAACCTCTTTTTTCTTTTTTCCTCTTGTACTTGCAGGCTGAGCAAACACTGTTGGAAAGGCAAGAGGATGATCTTGGTACCCTCTAAGCTTAGGTTGCCAGAAAAGTAGAAAAATCTGACTGCTGATAATGGTGGAGCAGGGACAAGTACAACACTTGATTTGGAATACAGTAGTAATAAGCCAAACGGAAAGGCTTATCCAGAGGTCGACTAGATTTAAATCAATAAGAGATTGGAGTTTTCATTTTTAAAATTTATTATTTATTTATTTATTTATTTATTATTTTTTGAGATGGAGTCTTGCTCTGTTGCCCAGGCCTGAGTGCAGTGGTGCCATCTCTGCTCACTGCAACCTGTGCCTTCCAGGTTCAAGTGTTTCTCCTGTCTCAGCCTCCCAAGTAGCTGAGATTACAGGCATGCACCACCATGCCCAACTAATTTTTGTATTTTTAGTAGAGACTGGGTTTCACCATGATGGCCAGCCTGGTCTTGAACTCCTGACTTTAGGTGATCCGCCCTCCTCGGCCTCCCAAAGTTCTGGGATTACAGGCGTGAGCCACCGTGCCTGGCCAGAATGGAATTTTCTAACTCATTTTGGAGAGGGAGACAGAGGAGACATAGCCCAGCTTCAATGCGTTTAGTCGAGATCCCAGAAATAACACACAGTGGCCACTTGTTTTTTGTTTGGTTGGTTTTTGAGACAGTCTTGCTCTATTGTTGCCCAGGCTGGAGTGCAGTGGCACAATCTTGGTTCACTGCAACCTCCACCTCCCAGGTTCAAGCAATTCTCCTGTCTCAGCCTTCTGAGTAGCTGGGATTACAGGCACATGCCACCACATCTGGCTAATTTTTGTATTTTTAGTAGAGACGGGGTTTCACCCTGATGGCCGGGCTGGTCTCCAACTCCTGACCTCAAGCGATCCACCAGCCTTGGCCTCCCAAAGTGCTGGGATTACAGGTGTGAGCCACCATGCCTGGCCACGTTGACCATTTGATTGTGAAATGTACCATACATATAAAATACAGTATGAATGTTTTTGAACAATTAAAAGAATGAAATAAAATGAATCTTTATATCCTAGCAGCTACATTAAAAAAATAGAATCTTAGTATCCATAGGGGACCTCTTCATGTCCCCTTAGGTGGTGTCTCCCCTACCCACCAACACATACCAGAGATAATCACCACTCTGAGTTGTGTTTTATTCATTTGCTTGCTTTCTTTATAATTTTACAACTTCTATATATACATCCCTAAAATCATGTGAAGTTTTGCTTTTCCTTTTTGAATGTTACATAAACAGAAGCATACATTATATAGCTTCAGTGATCTGGGTTTTCCCCCAACACTCTGTTTAATGTTGGTATTAAGTTAATTGTGTTACATTTGCACAGTGGGGTTTCTTCATTCTCATTGTTGTATAGTATTCCACTGTAGGAATATGCCACAAATGACTACTCCTTGCACATTTGGGTTCTCCCTTTCTCTGTCTCTCTCTTTTTAGTAATTCTGATCAATGCTGCTATGAGAATCTGTAATGCATGCCTCCTGGTGTACATATGCAAAAATTTTTCTAGTATATAAACCCAGGAGCAGAATTGACTTTCCTACTGAATTTTACTATCAATCTGTTTCTCTAAATGGTTGTATTAATTTACACTACCACCAGAAGGTAGTAAGAGTTATTATTGCTCCCCAGCTACTCAGGAGGCTGAGGCAGCAGAACCTCTTGAACCCAGGAGGCACAGGTTGCAGTGAGCTGAGATCGTGCCACTGCACTCCAGCCTGGGTGACAGAGTGAGACCCTATCTCAAAAAATAAAAAATAAATAAAAAATCAAACTTCCTAGTACCATTGATTGCCTTTCTTTTTTTCTTTTTCTTTTTTTCTTTTTTTTTTTTTTTTTTTTGAGATGAGAGTCTCTCTCTGTCGCCCAGGCTGGAGTGCAGGAGTGCAGTGGTGCGATCTCGGCTCACTGCAACCTCCGCCTCCAGGGTTTAAGCGATTCTCCTGCCTCAGCCTTCCGAGTAACTGGAACTACAGGCGCCTGCCATCACGCCCAGCTAATTTTTGGTATTTTTAGTAGAGATGGAGTTTCACCGTGTTAGCCAGGATGGTCTTGATCTCCTGACCTCGTGATCCACACTCCTCAGCCTCCCAAAGTGCTGGGATTACAGGCGTGAGCCACCCTGCCTGGCCCATTGATTGACTCTTTACTCATCTCTGGAGCCCACTCTATTATAAAATCAAGTCTCCATATATGCATTGGTTTGTTTCCAGGTTCCCTATCATCTTCCATTGGCCCCTTTGTGGGATATTTCTGTTAGTATCACAATGTTTTATTTCCTTAGTAAGTATTGATATCTGGGAGGGCAAGTCTGCTTACCTTATTCTTTTTCCTAGGGACACTTAGCTATTTTTGACCTTTTGCTGTTCCATTTAAATTTTTGAATTAGCTTGTCAAGTTTGGTGAAAAATATTGTTGATATTTTCACTGGAATTGGATTTAATCAGTTTGGGGAGAATTAACTTCTTCACGCTATTGATAAAGCTTTCTACTAACAACTTGCTATTTTTCCATTTATTTAAGTATTTTTTAAATGTCTTTTCAGCCTGGTACGGTGGCTCACGCCTATATTCCCAGCACTTTGGGAGGCCAAGGTGGGAGGATTGCTAGAGCCCGGGAGTTGAAACCAGTCTGGGCTACATAGGGAGACCCCATCTCTACAAAAAACAAGACAGATTAGCTGGGTGTGGTGGTTTGTAGCTGTAGTCCCCTACTTAGGATGCTGAGGTGGGAGGATTACTTGAGCTCAGGAGGCTGAGGATGCAGTGAGCTATGATTCTGCCACTGCGCTCTATCCTAGATGAAAGAGCAAGACTGTCTCAAAAAAAAAAGAGTACATGATTTTTGACACATATGAGCATAGAATTAATTGGTCTATGTTCTTTGTGAATTAGGTAGCAATCCTTTTCATTTCTAGTAATGCTTTGGCCATAGTCTCTTTTTTATATTAATGTAGATAGCCCCATCATATTTCTTCTATTAATATTTGTTTTCTTGTCCTTTGAATTTCAACATTTCTATGACTTTATGTTTTAAAAATCTCATGTAAACAGTATATTGCTGATTTTCAGAAACCTAGTCTGACAATCTTCATCATTTAAGTGGAGTCTTTATTACATTTATATTATTGTGAGTACCAATATATTTGATTTGTTACTACCATCTTTTTAGTGCTTTATATTTCTATGTTTTGCTCTTCCTTTTTGCCTTCTTTTGCATTGACTGACAATTTTTTTCCCCTCTCAGTCCAGTTTTTCCAGTTCTTGTTTGGAAGTTATATTCTTTGTGCATCTATTCTTTTAGTGGTTACCTATTTTAATATTTTCAGTTAACAAAGTTAACATCTTTCTGCCTCTTAAACAATATGAAAACCTTAGAAGTCTTTATATATTATCATCTGTTTCTAGCACTGGGATCCAGTTCTAGCTTAATCTTCCCCCCACAAATTAGCTATTATTATTGTTCATACAATCACATAGCTTTATATAGGGTTGCCTACATATTTACCTATATCTTTGCTGATTATTTCTTCTTCTCAAACCTTCCATCTGGAAAAGTTTCTATTTTTTTGGGGGGGGTTTAAAAATTTTGGCCGGGCATGGTGGCTCATACCTGTAATATCAGCCCCGGGATTTTTTTTTTTTTTTTTTTTTTTTTTAGACAGAGTTTTGCTCTGTCACCCAGGCTGGAGTGCAGTGGTGTGATCTCAGCTTACTGCAACCTCTGCCAGCGGGGTTCAAGCAATTCTCCTACTTCAGCCTCCTGAGTAGCTGGGATTGCAGGTGCATGCCACCACGCCCAGCTAATTTTTGTATTTTTAGTAGAGAAGAGGTTTCGCTATGTTGGCTAGGCAGGTCTTGAACTCCTGTCCTCAGGTGATCTGCCCACCTTAGCCTTCCAAAGTGCTGGGATTACAGGTGTGGGCCACTGTGCCCAGCCCTTTGCTTCTTTATGAAGCATATCCTTTATAATTTTCTTTAGTGAGAGTCTGCCAGTGGGAAAGTCTCTCAATTTTTGGTTAAGTGAGGCCGGGTGCGGTGGCTCAAGCCTGTAATCCCAGCACTTTGGGAGGCCGAGACGGGCGGATCACGAGGTCAGGAGATGGAGACCATCCTGGCTAACACGGTGAAACCCCGTCTCTACTAAAAAATACAAAAAATTAGCCGGGCGCGGTGGTGGGCGCCTGTAGTCCCAGCTACTCGGGAGGCTGAGGCGGGAGAATGGCGTGAACCCGGGAGGCGGAGCTTGCAGTGAGCTGAGATCCGGCGACTGCACTCCAGCCTGGGCGACAGAGCAAGACTCCGTCTCAATAAATAAATAAATAAATAAATAAATAAAATAAAAATAAAAAAATTTTTGGTTAAGTGAGAATATTTTACCTTAAGGAAAAATATTTTACCTTCATTCTGGGAAGATATTTCACTGGGAATATTATCTTATTATTTATTATTTTTAGAGACCGGATCTCACTCTCTCACCCAGGCTGGAGTGCAGTGGTTTGATCATAGCTCACTGCAGCCTTCGACTCCTGGGCTTAAGTGATCCCCCTGCCTCAGCCTCCTGAGTAGCTGGGACTACAGATGGGATATTATTTTAGATTCATGGTTATTTTCTTTCAGCACATTGATGATGTGATTTCACTATCTTTTGGTTTTATCGTTGTTATTGTTGCTGTTGGAAAGTCAGTATTCAGTCTAAGGCTGCATCTTCAAAAGTAACCTGTCAGACAGAGTGTGATACCTGTAATCCAGCACCCTGGGAGGCTGAGGCAGAAGGATCACTTGAGCTCAGAAGTTTGAGACCAGCCTGGGCAACACAGTAGGACCCCGTCTCTACAAAAAAAAATTTTTTTTTAAATCAGCTGGGCATGGTGGCATGCACCTGTAGTCCCAGCTACACAGGAGGCTGAGGCAGGAGGACCACTTGAGCCCAGGAGGTTGCTGTAATGAGTCATGATCACACCACTGCACTACAGCCTGGGCCACAGAGCTCAAGATCCTGTCTCAAGAAAAAAAAAAAAGTGACTTTTTCCGCTCTGTCTACCTTTATGGTTTTATCTCCCCTTTGGGGTTCTGCCTTTTTAATTTTTAATTTTTGTAAGAGACAGTCTTGCTCTGTTGCCCAGGCTGGAGTGTAGTGATATGATCACAGCTCACTGCAGCCTGGAACTCTGTGGCTCAAGTGATCCTCCTGCCTCAGCTTCCCAAATAGCTGTGACCACAGGCATGCACCACCATGCCTGGCTTGGAGTGCTGCATTTTTACAATAATAGTTCTACATGTGGATTTCTTTTTATTTATTTTGCTGGAGATGCACTTGGCTTCTTGAATCTGAAGGTTGGTGTTGTTTATAATTTTGGAAAATTCTCAGTTATTATTTCTTTGGAAATGTTCTCTTCCCTACTCTATTATTTCCTTCACAAACCCTGATTATGAATTATAACTCTCATCTCTTTTATATTTTCCATCTCTTTGATTCTGGATGTATTCTGGAAAATGTCTATGCCAGTTTTCCAGTTCACTAATTCTCTCTTCTGCTGGGTCTAACCAGCTGTTTAAGGCCCTCCTCCCTAATTTAAAAAATGGATCATTGGCTGGGCATGGTGGCTCACACCTGTAATCTCAGCACTTTGGGAGGCCAAAGCAGGCACATCACTTGAGCCCAGGAGTTTGATACCAGCTTGGCCAACATGGCAAAACCCTATCTCTACTAAAAATACAAAAATTAGCTGGGCATGGTGGCATACGCCTGCGGTCCCAGCTACTCGGAAGGGTGAGGTAGGAGGATTGCTGGAGCCTGGGAAGTTGAGGCTGCAGTGAGCAGAGATTGTACCAATGCACTCCAGCCTGAGTGACAGAGTGAGACTGTCCCAAAAAAACAAAACAAAACTGAATCATTGTATTTTTCATTTTCTAAAGTATTGTTTGTTTCTGTTTCAGATCTGTTTGGATTTTCTTTATAGTCCCAGTTCCTTGCTAATATTTTAAGCTCCTCTGTTATTTAATTAACATGTAATATTTGTATTTGGTAACTAAAAATGCCAATATTTGATGTCCTAGAGGGACTACTTTTGTTGTCTACTGCTTGCCTCTTCTAATTCACTTCCTGGTGCTGTGTTTTCTCCTAGGTTTTGCCTTGGCACTCTATCTGGGGATTCTTGGAGGTTGAGGTTAAAGATGAACTTGTGTGAAGATTTGCATTTGCTCTTTATAGTCAAGTCACCTGGTTGCACTACTAATGTGGAGTCCTTTTATATTGAAATACTGTATTATTAGGGTTCAGTTTTTTTGGACCACATAAATGGTGGATCTAGATATAAAATCTGTGTGAGACCTTGTTGTATTAATAGTTTCAAATTCTTAGAGGAGATCTTTTTTCCTGTCCTTCCTTTCCTGTCAACATCAAGATAGACACATGTCCTCGCTAATGGCACTCCTCTTTGGGACAGGGTTTATTTATTTATTTATTGAGATGGAGTTTTACTCTTGTTGCACAGGCTGGAGTGCAATGGTGCAACCTCGGCTCACTGCAACCTCCGCTTCCTGGGTTCAAGTGATTCTCCTATATCAGCCTCCCGAGTAGGTGGGATTATAGGCACATGCCACCACACCCAGCTAATTTTTTTTTTTTTTTTTTTTTTTTTGTATTTTTAGTAGAGACGGGGTTTCATCATGTTGATCAGGCTGGTCTCGAACTCCTGACCTCAGGTGATCCGGCTGCCTCAGCCTCCCAAATGGCTGGGATTACAGGCGTGAGCCACCGTGCCCAGCTTATTTATCTTTATACTGAGGATATAACCCTTTGTGGTTTCAGCTTTAGGCAAGGATTCTCCTGACAGGTTCCCCACCTCGGGCAATACCTAAACATCATCTCAGAGTTGAGATTCAGGGTCTCCAGAACCTGACAGAAACTTTCAGGGTGAAAGCTGGAAGTGCTTTTTGGAAAATACTTACCTACCATGGTTCCTGCTTTCATTTATTTTTTGGGATATGAAAATCCCTCCCTTTTGTGCCAGCTCAGTGATGCATTTTAAAAGATACCTTAAAAGTATTTTACCCAGCATTTTAGTTATGTCTGTTGAGACTGCCATTCAGTATGTCTGTATTAGTTAGGGTTCTCCAAAGAAACAACCTATAGAATATATAGGATAAAGAAGATAGATACATATGTAAGATACATGTGTATCTTCTGTTTATCACATATATGTATGTGTGTCTGTGTATGTGTGTGTGTGTGTGTACATATATATAAACACACACAGAGAGAGACAGAAAGACAGAGATGTTTATTTTAAGGAATTGACCCATGAAATTGTGGGGGCTGGCAAGTCCAAAATTTACAGAGCAGGCTGGAAGGATGGAAATTTCACATGAAGCTGATATTCCAGTTTGAGTCTGGAGGCAGAATTCCTTCCTCTTCTAGGGACCTCAGTCTTTTAAGGCCTTCAAGTGAGTGGATGAGGCCCATCCACATTGTGGAGAGCAATCTGCTCTATTCAAAGTCTACTTTAAATTTTAACCATATGCAGCCAAGCACAGTGGCTCATGCATGTAATCCCAATGACTCGGGAGGCTGAGGTGAGAGGATCACTTGAACCCTGGTGTTTGAGATCAGTCTGGACAACATATTGAGACCCTGTCTGTAAAATACATACATACATAAATAAAATAAGCCAGGATGGTGGTGTGAGCTTGTGGTCTCAGATACTTGGGAGGCTGAGGTGGGAGGATCACTTGAGCCTAGGAGTTTAGGCTGCAGAAAGTCATGATCGCACCACTGCACTCCAGCCTGGGTGACAGACTGAGATCATGAGTCTAAAAATAAAAATAATTGTTAACCACTTCTAAAAAATATCTTCAGAGTAATATCCAGACTGGTGTTTGACCAAACAACTGGGCACCATAAACTGGCCAAATTGACACATAAAATTAACCATAATAGTACCTAATCTACCAAAGTGCTGGAAACAGAAGGCAGAGCTACAATTATCTCATAAAGTGTTAGTATGATCAAGAAGCCTGGTATTGTCATGCTTAGAGACTTCAATGAAAAGAGGCCCAAGGACATACTGAATGTCCTCTTAGGAGGCTGACAGACTGCTCTGTTTGTGTAGCCTAGTGCTCACTATAGGCACTATAGGGCATGTGTTCTTCCTCTGCGGAATTACAGGAAAAGGAGGATACATGTAATTGTCTCATGTTCTAGGCCATAGTGATGCAAGCTACTCTGGAAACTGTGTTATTTACTCAAACTTGCAAAAATTCTAAAAATATGAAGAAGGCTTAACTGCAGAGTGATTACTGGATGGCCGGGAGGTCAGAATAATGGTCATCTTCGTGTTAGAATGTAAAATATGTTTTCAGGGGATTGAAAAAATCCTTTGGGGAAAAAAAGATATTCATGATTTCTTAGAAGCCTAAAAACACATCGTGATAGAAATGCAAACATCCAGAAATTACCTAGCCATCATATACACTGATATTTTCCTCACAAGGAATAACAGGAGACTGGCTTGTGATGCTTTTTGGGTCTGGAACAGCTTTTTTGTTCTATTTGAAGGTTTGGGGAATGCCTCCAGGGGAAGAAGGTGTAGGGGGTCAGTGCCAGCAGTCAAAGGGAAAGGAGGCGAGAGGATCCGGCTGCGTGCCTTTTCTTGTTTCTTTCTTTTACCAATCCTCCAAGACATCTGAATCTTCCTCGTTCTTGATCTCTCTCTCTCTCTCTCTCTCTCTGCCTCCTCCTTATTATGAAAATTGAGCCATGCCTCCGCATGAAACTTTATTGGTTGCTTTAAAACAGGACAGTGAAAATCTTTAAAAGAAATTTCAAAATGTCTGCATAGCCAAGGGACTGGGAGAAAATATGAGCAGTAGTTATCTGGATGGTAGAATTATTCATGATGTTGTTCTTCTTTTGTTTTTTGTTTTGTGTTTTTTTCTGAGACAGAGTCTTGCCCTGCCGCCCAGGCTAGAGTATAGTGGCATGATCTTGGCTCACTGCAACCTCCACCTCCCGGGTTCAAGCAATTCTCTGCCTCAGCCTCCCAAGTAGCTGGTATTACAGGCACCTGCCACCACATCTGCCACCATGCCTGGCTAATTTTTGTATTTTTAGTACAGACAAGGTTTCACCATCTTGGCCAGGCTGGTCTGGAACTTCCTGACCTCGTGATCCACCCATCCAGGCCTCCCAGAGTGCTGGGATTACAGTTGTGAGCCACTGTGCCCAGCCCCATTTGTGTTTAAAATGAAAATTCCAGGCTGGGTTCAGTGGCTCATGCCTGTAATCCCAACACTTTGGAAGGCTGAGGCGGGAGGCTCACCTGAGGTCAGGAGTTTGAGACCAGCCTGGGTGGCATGGAAAAACCCCATCTCTACTAAAAATACAAAAATTAGTTGGGCCTGGTGGCACATGCCTATAATCCCAGCTACTTGGGAGGCTGAGGCAGAAGAATCGCTTGATCCCAGGAGATGGAGGTTGTAGTGAGCTGAGATCATGTTACTGAAATCCAGCTGGGGAAACAGAGGAAGACTCCATCTCAAAAAAATAAAACAAAACAAAAAGGGTTTTTCTCATGCACAGTAAAATTTATTTTTATTTTATTTTTATTTTTATTTTTTTGAGACACAGCGTCTTGCTGTGTCGCCCAGGCTGAGTGCAGTGGCACAAGGCCCGGCTAATTTAATTAAAAATTTTTTTTTGTAGAGACAGGGGTCTCACTAAGTTGAACTCCTGGCCTCACTGGATCCTCCCACTTTGGCCTTCCAAAGTGTTGGGATTACGAGAGTGAACCACCATACCTGGCCACATGCACAGTATATAAAACTGAGCTTTTGTTTGCTATAAAATCATATACAAATAAGATATTTTAGTTTCAAAAAACTTATTTTCATGCCAGCAAAATTAAAACTTACCAAATAGTAACAAATTAACATAATTTTATAAACTTGTGGAAAGTTTTAATATTTTAGCTCTTCTCTAGAATTTATTAATTTTACATTTACATTTTTGCTAAAACAAAAATATTTTTTCCAGCTGGGCATGATGGTTCATGCCTGTTATCCCAGCATTTTGGGAGGCTGGGGCAGGAGGACTGCTTGAGCCCAGGAGTTTGAGACCAGCCTGGGCAACAGAGCAAGACCCAGTCTCTACCAAAAAAAAAAAAAATTAGCTGGATATGATGGCACGCACCTGTGATCCCAGCTACTTGGGAGGCTGAGGTTGGAGGGTTGCTTGAGCCTGGGAGGTCAACGCTGCAGTGAGCCAGGATCACACCACTGCACTCCAGCCTGGGCAACAGAGTGAGAGCCTGTCTCTCTCTCTCTCTCTCTCTCTCTCTCTCTCACACACACACACACACACACACACACAAACCCAGCTTCCAATTCAAGCTGGTATTTTGCTTGTCGACGATGTAGCTTAAAAGGCTGCAGTCTTCTTTCAAACCCCTATCATCTATACACAGTTTAGCTGTAGTTAGAGCTCTTAGAATTCCACATCAGGAGGCAAATTCATCTGTAAAAGCTGTGATTCTGTGAACTACATAATTACGGAAAGACCAGGAAGATCACTTTAGGGGCACAGAAGCTCAAGGTAGTTCCTTCTGGAGAGTAATTACATAGTTAGGAAATTTGTAAATCTGTGAACCCAGATACACTTGTAAGTTTCTCTGCAGAGGGTAACTATTGACCGAGCTGGGAGAAATTAGTATTAGTGATAAGACCTCCTAGGACTTGACTGGCTTTTCTTGAAAAGAAAAAAGAATACTAAATGGTTAGTAGTTTAAAAAAAAAAAAAAAAAAGGTTCTGCACTGGCATGCCATTGTTTTCTGAAGGGTTATCGGGATGGTGCTCAGTGACCTCTCTAATGTCACAAAGAGCAGCGGCATCTGGATTAGCAGAGAAATTAACATGCAGAAAAGACTTCAAAGGTTTATACCACATCCAGAAAATTCTTTAATATGTATGTATACGTAAATTGCATGTATTCTGAATTCAGCTCCACAAAATAGCTCTAGATAGACATAGGGCTTCCTTGTTTGGTGGATATGAGAAGAAATGCTGGACCACTTGCAGTTCTTAATGTTAAACCCATCTTTTGTCCAGCAGAGCAGTTAGGGTTTCAGAAGCAAGACTTTCTCACTTTGGTGAGAAACATTAAATATACGACTAAAGATTGATGTGATAAAAGAGAAGGGAAGAATGGGTAAGAGAAATAAAAATAGAGGTGCAAAATAGGAGGAAGGAGGGGAGAAAAGAATAGAGAAACCAGAAAGGGTAAAGGAGGAAGAAAAAATGTGAATTGAATGAAAGGATTAAATTGGGGGGAATGGGGAATAATACTTCTCCACAGGGTCCTTCTTCCCATGAACTTTTAAAATAGAGACTCCAACCCATAAACAAGATGTAACCTTTCAGCAGAGAAAACATCCAACTTTCTCAGTTGTTAGGAAGTTTCTTCACACTGGGAGGAAATCTTGCCCCTTGTCGGTGGGTCTTACTGATACTGAGAACAAAAAAAAAAGGGAACTGATACCAGGGATGCTGTGCAATGGTGGGGTTGCCATCCATTATTTTTGGCCCAGTTTGGTGATATCTCACCCCGTTCATGCCTGGGATTAGAAGACTCTTCTATACACACACACACACACACATATGTGTATATGTGTGTGTATATATATATATATATATATATATTAGCCAGGCTGGTCTCTAACTCCTGACCTCAGGTGAGAAGACTCTTCTTTCTATCCTGCCCTCTGCTCTCTCTATTTTTGTCGGGTAGGTGGGATGGCTATGGTGTGAATACATGGAATTGATTCTAGCAGAGATATCTAATCTCTCCAGCAAAACACTTCCTTGCTCATCATTTCCCTGCTTTTCCCTAGCGATTGTATTTTCCTCACAAAAGCAAACAAGAAGGCTAATTGAAGCATATTGATCTAATGAAAACTTGTGACCAGATAAATGATCAAAACCTGCATTGAAACTTGGAAGAATTTCCTTGAAAATCTTGTGCTTTTCCCCATTGTGCTTGTCCCTTCTCCTAATACTTGCCGTCATGGCTGCTGGGAGATGGTTTGTGGGGGGTGCTTGTTGTCCCTTGTTTGTCCGTGTGATAGAGGAGGTTTATATGTTGTAGTAGCAGGAAAAAAAAGTGGCTTGTCCTGAGTTTTCCTTTCAAAGTCCCTTTACTAAGTTATATGATTTTGGGTCAATCACTTACCTCCGCTTGCTTTTCTCTGTATGAGATGGAAGGACCAAAGTCTGGCCTCTAGCACACCCCTACCTACCCCAAACAGTTGTCAACTCAATTTGTGTCCTATCAGTATGTGTTAAACTTCACGCAAAGTGAAAAGCATTGCACTCAAATAAGGCACATCTTATAGCCTGATGAATGAGGGATACAAGGGTTGGGGAGAAGGAGGGACATCCCTCAAACACTTGTAAGCAGCACAGGCCGAAAGCTCACCATTTAACAAAAAGGCCTTTGGTATTTAAACTTCATGAAGTAACTGAAAAAAACAGTAGAAATTTAGAAAGCTCTTTCAGACTAAATCATTTATAGGAATTCAAATCTATATTTTAGATTTTTTTCACATACTCATAGACTTGTAAAATCTTATGATTGTTGAATTCCAATTTCCATGATTTTGTTTCAAAATCTGAAAATTGCTAATTCCATTTTCTTCCATTTTGTAATAATAACGACTATATATTCTAAAAATAATCACTCAAGATTATTTTTAGGAATAATACATAGATAGGAAATTTCTTGTCTCTTGTGATGAGTTGACATAAAGTCCCAAAATACAATCATCATAATAACTACATAATAAAACCGCAATAACTACCTCTTACTGACTCTTACTATGCCAGGAACTATGTAAGCTTTAGCTCCATTATCTTATTTAATTCTCACATCCATCCTGTAAGGTAGTTACTGCTTTAACCCCGTTTTACAGATAACTAAACAGAGGCCTAAATTTTAGAGGCTAAGCCCACAAGTGTTCATTAAGAAGATACAAGAAGATCCACTCATTTGTATGTGTAATCCATTTGAACATGCTGGCACAAAGACACATAGGTGGATCCTGTCTTCATGAAGCTTATAGTCTGCTGGGAGATAGAATCTTCACTCATTTTGCTTAAATGACTACAAAAATCCAAATCTAATTAGAGAAAAAGTAATCTTTCTATTAAACTGGTTATATTTAATTTTGAAAGTTGGCTCTTAGTTACATGGTAATTTTGGGATCTTTTAAATCATTATAAGAGGCATTTATTTTCTTAATTCTTTATAACAGTTTGTTGTCGTTGTTGTTGTTGTTATTTGAGACAGAGTCTTGCTCTGTCACCCAGGCTAAAATGCAGTGGCACGATCTTGGTTCACTGCAGCCTCCGCCTCCCGGGTTCAAGCAACTCTCCTGCCTCAGCCTCCCGGGTAGTTGGGATTACAGGAATGCATCACTATGCCTGGCTAATTTTTGTATTTTTAGTAGAGATGGGGTTTCGCCATGTTGGCCAGGCTGGTCTTGAACTCCTGACCTCGTGATCTGTCTGCCTCGGCCTCCCAAAGTGCAGTGATTACAGGCAAGCCACCACGCCCGGCTTATAACAGCTTCTATTGAGATAGAATTCACATACTATAAAGTTCATCCTTATAAAGTATAAATTCTGTAGTTTTTCATGCATTCAAGGTTGCATATCCATCACTACTCTCAAATTCCAGAATTTTTATCACTCAAAACAGAAACCCCATACTCATTAGCAGTCACTTCTCATTTCCCCATACCAGCCCCTGGCAACTACTACTAATTTACTTCCTTTTCTGTTTTATTTTATTTATTTGTTTATTTTGTGACAGGGCCTCACTCTGTCTCCCAAGCTGGAGTGCAGTGGCGCCATCTTGGTTCACTGCAACCTCCACCTCCCAGGCTTCAGCAATCCTCCCACCTCAGCCTCCTGAGTAGCTGGGACTACAGGTGCATACCACTATGCCTGGCTAATTTTTAAAAAATTTTTTGTAAAAAAATTTTTTTGTAAAAAAATACTATCATTGCGACCCAACTTCCTTCCTTTCTTCTGTGTCTCCTTAGCATGCTCATTTTGTCTGTATGCTTACTGCCTTTGTAGTGGTAAGGTGGCCGCTGGAATCCTGGGCAGTCTATCTAGACCTGAAAATATCCAGTGGAAGAAAACCTTTCCCAGAAACCTCTGGCTGTCTTTTATGACACCTCAAGGGCCTAGAACTTTATTACATATCCAAATCTAAACCCATCACAGGCAAAAGAAGTCAGAATTCCATTTCTATGATTTAGCTGAAGTGAGGTTTACTGCCTTCCTAAATGGGAACTAAATGGGAGTACGAACAGGGAAAAAAGGAAAAATAGATGTTGGACAGGCAACTAACAGTGTCTCTGCTACAGGCTACAACATCATGATGATATGAAATATTAGGTTGAATCTTAAAATTGCTGCTATTGGGACTGGGCCTAGTGGCTCACACCTGTAATCCCATCTGTTTGGGAGCTGAAGGGAGAGACTCACTTGAGGCCAGCCTGGGCAACATATCAATACTCCATCTTTTTAAAAAAGTAGACCAGGCCCAGTGCCTCATGCCTGTAATCTCAGCACTTTGGGAGGCTAAAGTGGGTGAATCACGAGGTCAGGAGATCGAGACCATCCTGGCCAACACAGTGAAACCCCATCTCTACTAAAAATACAAAAATTAGCTGGGTGTGGTGGCGCGTGCCTGTAATCCCAGCTAGTCAGGAGGCTGAGGCATGAGAATCACTTGAATCCAGGAGGCGGAGGTTGCAGTGAACCAAGATCACGCCACCGCACTCCAGCCTGGCGACAGAATGAGACTCCATCTCAAAAAAAAAAAAAAAAGGAAAGAAAAGAAAAGTAAAACAATTAGCCAGGCATGGGGGCATGTGCCTGTAGTCCTAGCTACTAGGGAGGCTAAGAGGGGAGGATTTTTGAGCCTGGGAGTTTGAGGTTACAGGGACCTGTAATCACACCACTGCATTCCAGGCTGACGAAGTAAGACCCTCTCTCTAAGAAAAAAAAAGTGCTGGTATTAAACCACTGACACAACACTAATTTCATATCTTCAACCTAGTAATTTCCAATCCTATTTATACAGACAGCCTGGGTTGAGGGGTGGGGAGAGAATAATATTGGCCCTAGGTTTTAGTTCAATCACTTAATATAGCTCATGAAGTGTGAATCACTTACATTGATTGATACAAGTAAATCAGACTCCTGTGAGCAAGAAGAATTTGCATAATACAAGATCTTATTTGATTTCTTTATCTCTTTCTTGGCACATCTCAAATGTTAGGAAATATTTTCACAATTCCAAGGCCCAAAGCATTTGTCCCGATGCACGTGCTGATGAAGCCTGTGAATGTTTTATTTATACAGAATTAACAGTTTGTTGAATTTTAATTTTGAACAATTAAATCACAGAATGCATTATTCTGTTTTTGTTATAAAACATTTAAAAATTTCAAAGAGAGAGTGACTGTGTACCTTCCATTTTAGGGGTCTTTTAATCCAGGTAGACTTTGAGAAGTCCAAAATGAGCTATTTAGTATACGGAAATGAACAAGACACTTCTAAGACTGGGCCACCCTTGAATTGTACAGAGCTATGCAGACAGTACATTGGAAAATAGCAACCCATTCTCTTTTAAAAATGCAGATGTATGTTTTAACCTATTTTTTTGTTTGTTTGTTTTCTAGAGACGGGGTCTTGCTATGTTGCCCAGGCTGGTCTCAAACTCCTGGGCTCAAGAGTTAACTTATTTTTTGAATAGATAATATACACATTAAATATTTCTGATCTGAAAATCCAAAATCTGAAATACTCCAAAATCCAAAACTTTCTGAGCACTGACATGATCCTCAAAAAAAATGCCCATTGGAACATTTCAGATTTAAGGTTTTTGGATTAGGGATGCTTAACCAGTATTAACACAGTACGAAATTCAAAAGATACGAAAGTTATAGTGAAATGTCCCTCCCACAGCTATTCCTCAGCCACTCCATTCTCTTCTTGAAAACAACTACTACTAGGAAATTTCTACGTCAAATCCCACCTTTCCCTACCCATAGTGACATACTTTACACAATGTTCTGCTCCTTGTTGCTGTTGTTTGTGTGCTCGTTTCGTTACCTAACAGGCTATTTTGGAGACTATTCCAAATTGGTACATAGTGAGCACCTTCATTTATTTTTTATGGCAGCATAATAGTCCTGTCTAGGATGTAGTGTATTTCTTTAACCAGTTCCCTACTGTTGAACAGTTAGATTATTTTCAATCTTTCACTATTATGAACAATGCTGCAAAGAATAACCTTCTACATATATTATTTTCTACATGTGCAAGTATATACTTCTAGGGAAAATTCCTAGAAAGGAATTGCTACATCAAAGCAAGATTACAAAATTTACAAAAATCACCAAGATAGATAATGTCAAATTGCCCAGAGCGGTTATAGCAATTTAAATGCCCACTGCAGTGCATGAGATCACTTGTTTCCCAACAAGTGACAGAGAGCTTTCTAGAAAGAGATGATATCAAGTTGCCCCTACCTTTAATCTGCGTATGTGGACCCAAAAGGGATCTTGTTCCCATTTTTAAGAAAAAAGGGAACAGAAGATGCTAATGATGGACAAGCATGGTGGCCCACACCTGTAATCCTAGGGATTTGGAAGGCTGAGGCAGCAGGATTACAGCTGAAGGATTGCTTGAGGCCAGGAGTTCGAGACCAGACTGCTCAACATAACCAGGCAGATCCTATCTCTAAATTGAAAAACAATTTTTTAATGTTAAAAAATGAAAAAGAAAAACGGTCTGGGCGCGGTGGCTCATGGCTGTAATCCCAGCACTTTGGGAGGCTGAGGTGAGTGGATCATTTAAGGACAGGAGTTTGAGATCAGCCTGGCCACCATGGTAAAACACCATCTCTACTAAAAATACAAAAAAAAAAAAAAAGAAAGAAAGAAAGAAAGAAAGATGCTAATGATATGGTATTAAGGTATTAAAGTAACAAAAAGAAGAATATAATTGGAACTATGTAAAAATTTGGGGGGACATCGAAAAAGGAATAGACACAATTAAAATACTGCATTAAAATATTAAATATTAATAGCAATTAAATTTATCAAATTATAATTTAATTTATAAAATTACAATAATGACAGTATTTAAAGGTTTGTGCTTTTCAATAATTAGTTCTGATTTTGTTTACAACCAGAAAGCAATGATCAAATAGCTGCTGTTGTCCTTGGGCTAGGAATCTCACTCCCTTGAAAGTTACCTCAGAGGAGCGCTCCTTTAGCAAAATTCTTTTAAAGGATTCTCCATTTGGTTCCACTTTAGGCTGGGCACCTGCTGTTTGTTCCCTCAGTATCTCCTTCACATTGCCCTCAAAGATGCCAAGGAACTAGCGCAGTGTCTACAACTCATCTGCATAGTTCGGCAAATCTACCAAAAGTAAAACTCCATTTTTTTTTTTAACTTTTTAAAACAAATTGCTCTGCTCTATCACTGTTATGATCACAGTGGAGCTTTATCCTGTTTTCTGGCTTTTCCACTGCAGTTTGCTTTTCACTGACACCATTAAAATATTTCTGAACCCCAAAAGATCACTCTATCCAGAAAAAGTCCTGCTCATTTGTGAATAGTCTTTAGGTCCCTCAGGCAGTTTATAGCTCAGCTTCTGCAAGGGCAGGATATTTTGGAGCATTTCCTCAGGGAGGTGACTCTGAGGTATACGAGTTCCTGGCCCTGACTCCGAGGGATCCAAGTTTCTTGCTCTCTCAGCATAAAGGCTGATAGCTGTTGCAGTTGCAATTTTCTCTCTAAACCCAACTCCTTTTGTTGACTTGCAGAGGCTTACATTCCAAAAAAGGTAATTTGAAAGTGCTGCTGAATTTAGATGCATTTTGCTAATTTGTTTTTATTATGCATAGAAATATTGGTATAAAAGGTGTTTCAATTATTTTCTAAGGGAGGGACCTATGTATTCTCTGCAGCCACAAAGCTTTTAAATGGAGTTATTTTTCTCGGCCTATAGCCGCTCTCCCTTTTAAGTACCCCAGCAGAAAAAGTAAGTTTACTGCTCCTCACACAATGGGCCTCTTCACTTTTCAGGTTTGGGAGACCTGGGTGACCTACGAAAGTTAATTAGAAGGTTAACAAAGACGAAGACAGAGTCGAATCCATCGCCTCTCCTTCAGCCAAAGATGTCATCCATTAATTAGGGAAATCGTTAAGGTGGCCTTTATAGAATCCATAGAAAATCTGTCGTTGGCGGTCGACAGTTTTGATCAGATTTTCCTCTCCCCAATAATGCTATCCTTAATGGTACGAAAAGCAGAGGGCCGGGGCGGGGAGAGGCGCGCAGGGAGGGGGTGGGAAGGATGTGTTTCAGCAACAGTACAGTTAACCAGCCGCCGGTGCTGACGGCTTTGATTCTCAGGCTGCCCCGCATACTTGCTCCATGATGTAATCCTTATTGAACCTGGAGGCCGAGGGAGCGGGAGGAGCCGTGCCACCGCCTCGCCGCCGCAGGAGGCCCGGGGAGTTAATAGCGCCGGCCTCTGGGGGAAGCTGCGCCCGGGTCCGCAGCCGAGGCTGCCACTCAGTTGCCCGGAGGCGACTCGGCCCCGCAGGCCCCGGGCTGGGGCAGCTCCGTGTGGGGGCGGCCCTCCGGCCGTGCGGTGGGGCCCGGCTCTGTCTCAGTTGCTTTGAGGCTTTCTCCCCGTCTCTCTAGGGCTTCCCTGGGTTGCCTCTCCTTTTGCTTTGATTGTCTGGCACCGAAACACCAGCTGAACGAAGGAAGAGCTCCAGTCTGACAAGCTGTTTGCGAATGGAAAGTCTGGTGTTTGTTGGTGGTGGCACAGACACGCCCTGCCTGCCATGCCCTCGCTCGCCTCCTCTCCTGCACATACAAGACTGTATCTTTCAGTTTGAATATCGTGTATTTAAAGGCTTTCAGTTTGAATATCATGTATTTAAAGATGGTGTTAACTCTGCGTATGGGATGCCTTTAGTTTTCAATGTGGATTTTTTCCCTTCTTATTACGTTAACCATTTGAAAGTGTACAGTTCAGTGGCACTAAGTACGTTTGTATGGTTGTGCGACCATCACCACAATCCTCTCCAGAACTTTTTCATCTTCCCAAATGGCAGCTCTGTGTGCGCGGTGGAACTTATTTTTGTAACTACATGGCAGGGTTGGCTCCATGTTTTTCAAGTTATCATCGATGGATTCTCTTTAAGGAATTACTATCTTTTAATGGATTGGAGTTTTTGCATAGTTCTCTATGGCAAAAGCTGGAACAATGTCACATGGCCCTTGTTTACCACGCAAAAAATGTCAAGGTACTTTTGGCCTCTCACCAGGTTGATATTGAATGAATATTGTACAAAACCTCGCCTGGACGGTAAATTGCCATTTTGGTTTGCCTTATTTCCCTCATGGCAGAGTGGATAAGAGACGCTGCCCCTCAGCAAAGAGGGAAGTGTCACTGTCCGCTCCTAGCAGCACAGAGGAAAGAACGGCCGACAAAGTCATAGCTGGTGGCACCACCTACACCCAGGCCCAGTGGCTTCCTCAGCTAGGATGGAGAGGAGCTTCTCTCCCTGTCGTCTTCCAGCCCCATCTCCTCCCCACCCTGCAGGAGGCCAAACTCTGTGGCCAGACCCAGTTGCCCCTTTAGTGGGACCATCCCTCCTTTCCTGGCTGTGAGCTGGGAAAAGTGGGGAAAATGAGGGAGGGTGGTGTGCTCCCAACTTCCTGGAAGAAAAAGCAGTAATTGTCAAAAATCAGCCAAATGGGCTGGGTGAGGGCACGGTGGCTCATGCCTGTAATCCTAGCACTTTGGAAGGCGGAGGTGAGTGGATCACCTGAGGTCAGGAGTTCAAGACCAGCTTGGCCAACATGGTGAAACCCTATCTCTACTAGAAATACAAAAATTAGCCAGGTGTGGTGGCACATGCCTGTAATCCCAGCTACTTGGGAGGCTGAGCAGGAGAATCACTTGAACCTGGGAGGCGGAGGTTGCAGTAAGCTGAGATCGAGCCATTGCACTGCAGCCTGGGCAACAAAAGTGAAACTCCATCCCCAAAACAAAAAACAAACAAACAAACAAAAAATCAGCTAAATGATGATAAGTGCATGGAATCAACTACATACATTATGAAACAAAAGCTGGAGCTCTATTTGTCACCAACACCATAGTTTAAACAAAACCCCACCATTCCCATATTCAAAGAATCTCTATTTCCCCCGAAAGCTCTGTGCCTTTAATTTTAGTTTTATTGCATGTGTACTTAGCACACCTATGTTGTTAAATTGCTTGATATTCCTTTGCAGGTACAGCTAGAAGAGTATAAAAGCCCTCAACCAATTGAACTAAGAGACTGTTAGTAGTCAATTGGTGTAGCTCTGGGGCTGAGCTACATAAAGTGGCCCCATCTAGCTCCTCTGCCCCTCTAACTTTGCTTGCTGATGTACCATGTCTGCCCCCTAAACAGCATATTAGAATTACCTGATGGGCTTTAAAAAACTCCCAAGACCTGAGCTGCACATCAGACCAATTACATAATAATTTCTGGTGGGGGAAACTAGAGTATAGTATGTTTATTAAAGCTTCCTCGGGGGATTCCAATGTGCACTTATAAATCTAAATCTAAGGTGATTTATGTAGTTGAGATTTATGAAGTTGAGAACTATGCTAGTTAATTTCTTTTTATTTTTTAGAGAGGGTCTCACTCCATCACCCAGGCTGGAGGATCTCAGCTCACTGCAACTTCTGCCTCCCAGGTTCAAGCCATCCTCCCATCTCAGCCTCCTGAGTAGCTGGGACTCCAGGCACACACCACCGCGCCCAGCTAATTTTTGTATTTTTAGTAGAGACAGGGTTTCACCATGTTGGCTAGGCTGGTCTCCAACTCCTGCCCTCAACTGATCTGCCACCTTACCTCCCAAAATGCTGGGATTACTGGGTATGAGCCACTGTGCCCTGCCAAGGCTAAAGAAGTTTTGAGGTGCATGCTAGAAAATGTCTAGATTGCTGAGGAGGGGTTGTTGATAGAAATATAGACTTTATTTATTTATTTTTTGAGACAGAGTCTTGCTCTGTTGCCCAGGCTGGAGTGCAGTGGGACGATCTCAGCTCACGGCAACCTCCGTCTCCCAGGTTTAAGCAATTCTCTTGCCTCAGCCTCCTGAGTAGCTGGGACTATAGGTGTGCACCACCCGCCCAGCTATATTTTGTATTTTTGGTAGAGATGGGGTTTCGCCATGTTGCCCGGGCTGGTCTCCAGCTCCTGGTCTCAAATGATCAGCCTGCCTTGGCCTTCCAAAGTGCTGGGATTACAGGCGTGAGCCACCATGTCTGGCCAAAATATGGACTTTAAAGACAGTTCTGGTGAGGACTCAGAAAAAGAAGAGAGCTGGAGAGAAAGCCTTTATTTTCTTAGAGAATACATAAATAACAACAGAATGTTGGTAGAAACGTAGACCTCTCAGACAGAAATGAGGAACAGTTATTGGAAACTAGAGGAAAGGTGCTGTTTGTTGTAAAGGGAAAACGAACTTGGCTGGACTGTGTTCTAGTGTTTTGTGGAAGGTACAACTTGTGAACAATAAAATTGGATATTTAGCAGAGGAGATTTCCAAGCAAGGTATTGAAAGTGAGGCGTGGGTCTGCCTTATGGCTTATAGTAAAGGGAGTGATAAATTGAAGAAAGAATTGTTAAACGAAAAGGCATCAGAACTTGAAGATGTGGAAAATTCTTAGCCTATTCATATTGCAAAAAAATGAGGAATCATTTTCTGAAGAGAACACTAAGGGTGCAGCTGAATGATTATTTAATAATGAGGTTAATGTGGATATGAACCATGATCTAATCAACCATCTCAGCAGAAGCCAGGAATAGAGGTAGGATTATACCAGCAAAACATCACCAGCTGGGAGAAAACTGGCCAGAATGAAGGAAGGCTGTGAACATGTGTTATCCTTTAAGAAAGAGAAGAGTGACCTGAAGCCAGTTCAGAGATTACCAAGGCTGTCACTCCCACCGCAAGCCCAGAGGCAAGACAATTTTCTCCCCAGTTTCAGAAGGCGAGGCCCTTGAAGACAGCCATATGTGCAAGGCCTTCCTCAAGAACTGGAGAGGTGGGTACCCTCTGAGCTGAAGAATTATTCTCAAGTCTTACCATTTAATGGAATTTGCCTTTCCAGGTTTTGGACTTGCTTGAGACCTATCACCCTTTCCTTCTTTGCTCTTTCTGTCTTTTAGAATGGGAATGTCAACCCTATGCCTGTCCCACCATTGCAATTTGGAAGCATATGATTTTTCTGGTTTCACGAGTTGATAGCTGAAGAGGAATTTTGCTTCAGGATGAATCATACCTTGAGTCTCACCCATATCTGATTTAGATGATATTTAGACGAGACTTTGGACCTGAAACTTTGAGTTGATGCTGGAATTAGTTAAAACTTTGGGGGCTACTGGGGTAGAATGCATGTATTTGCATGTGAGAAGGATATGAATTTGGGGGGACCAGGGGGCAGAATGTTATGGACTGGATATGTGTGTCCCCTCAAAACTCACATGTTAAAGCCCTAAACCCCCTGTGCCTGTATTTGGAGACAGGGTCTGTAAGAAGGTGATAAAGGTTAAATGAGCTCATAAGGGTGGGGCCCTAATTCAATAGGACTGGTGCCCTTAAAAGAAGAGGAAGAGACACTTGAGCTCTTTCTGTCTCTGCCATGTGAAGACACAGAGAAGGCAGCCACTTGCAAGCCAGGAAGAGGGCCCTTACCAGAAACTGAATCAAACAGCACTTTGATTTTGTAATTCTCAGACTTCAGAACTGTGAGAAAATGAATTTCTGTTGTTGAACCCACCTAGTCTATGGTATTTTGTTATGGCAGCCTGAGAAGACTAATATAAGAATCATACAAAGGTGATACCAATCACTGCTCCAACCCATGTCCCCTTCTAAAATAACCCACACTGACCCACTGGTCCAGCTGCCCTGTGGGCCACATGCTCCTGGTACCCTCAGTTTATTGACCAGAGGCGAGCACCTGACCCAGGAAACTCACCCCCACCCCAGCCATGGGCCCCTGAAATCCACAAATTAGAGCTTCCTTTAGGTTAATAAGACCTTCTTTTGAATTGTGTCTTCTCTGGGGATAATTCATGTTAGAGTGAGTTAACTTGGTCAGATAATGCTAATACCCAACTAAAAAGCTGGTTGTGACAGTAATTTTGAAGCCTGAGCCATTTCCAAAAAGGATAGGCCCAGGAAATGTGTAGCGGTTACAAGCAAGGAACATCCCCTTCCGTGGGTAGGGGATACCCACGGAAGAAGTGGCTAGGAAGCAGGTTAGGGAGGGCAATGGGAGCTTGAAGGATGTAAGTCAAACCTGGCCTGCATTGCCATTTCCCCCAGGATTTCTGATCAAACAAACCCTCCATCTTTCTCATCCAAGTCATCCTGAGGGTGACCTTTATCATAACTGTCCTAATCAGAGCAAATTGTATTGTAAAGGAGTATTAGTCTTTTCCCCGCTGCTGATAAAGACATAACCCAAGACTGGACAATTTACAAAAGAAAGAGGGTTAATGGATTTACAGTTCCACGTGGCTGGGGAAGCCTCACTCTCATGGTGGAAGGTGAAAGGCATGTCGCAGAGAAACTCCCATTTTTAAACCGTCAGATCTCTTGAGACCCACTCACTATCATGAGAACAGCATGGGAAAGACCCGCCCCCATGATTCAATCACCTCCCAACAGGTTCTTCCCACAACATGTGGGAATTGTGGGAGTTACAATTCAAGATGAGATTTGGGTGGGGACACAGCCAAACCATATCAAGGGGTAAGAGACCCCTTCCAACTTCCTTATGTATTGGGAGAAGGGATGGTGGTTATTGGGTGGAAACGGGAAACATAGCAGAGCGTTTTGGGAAATTGTAGGTATTTCTCTCTCCCTCTCTCTCCTTCCTCTCTGTGGCCCTGTAGCTTCTTGTGTTAACTTACCACCTGGGCAGCTGTGCCCACTCCCTCTGCAGAACAGCTCTCTCAGCCACAACAGTCAGCGATGGACCTGGCAAGGGGTTTAAGTTACCAACATCTATTGAGGAAATTTCTGCTGAAAATTCCTATTCAGATTGTTAGAAACTGCCAAATATACCTTTTTTTTTCTATTTTAAATCCTAAATAACTAGATTCAAATTTGGATTAATGGGTACACTGGGGAATGAAGTATTCTGATTCATTTTATTTTCTGATGAAACCTTCAAGTTAACCAGAAAATGCTTTTTTTAAAAAAGAAGAAGAAGAAGACGAAGAAGAAAGACAGAAAGAAAAGAAAACAACTGTACCCAAAAGTGTTTCTAAAATGTTTACTTTCCTCTCTTTGTAAACATAGTGACAATATTTGTGCTCTCCTGGTGCTGTGTGAGTCATGAGTTTAAACAGCAGTTCCCATGGAAGGGATCACAGGAAGAAATTAAAACAGAACTGGGTTTATGGGTCAGAGCACGCCTCAGCCCAGCGGTGACATGAGAGGAGCCCCAGGCATGTCATTGAACCTTTTCGAGTCCTGCTTTCCTACTATGGGGAGGGAAAATGAAGGTGGTCATACTTGTCCTTTTCATCAGGGATAATTACTTTAAATTTATATGTGAAAGTAATTAATAAATTGAAAATTATGTTGTTATTTTAGTCTTTGGCATATACCAGGGGTCCCCAACCCCCAGGCCTTGGACAAGCACTGGTCCATGGCCTGTTAGAAACTGGGCCACACGGCAGGAGGTGAGCGGCAG
This sequence comes from Theropithecus gelada, assembly GCF_003255815.1. NCBI lineage: Eukaryota > Metazoa > Chordata > Mammalia > Primates > Cercopithecidae > Theropithecus > Theropithecus gelada. The sequence goes on along the minus strand of NC_037671.1, from coordinate 132,777,707 downwards.
GTGAGTGAGCATTACCACCTGAGTTCCGCCTCCTGTCAGATCAGCGTCAGCATTTGATTCTTATAAAAGTGCGAAGCCTATTGTGAACTGCATATGCGAGGGATCTAGGTTGCACGCTACTTATGAGAATCTAATGTCTGGTGATCTGAGGTGGAACAGTTTCATCCCAAAACCATCCCTCCACACCTGTCTGTGGAAAAATTGTCTTCTATGAAACTGGTCCATGGTGCCAAAAAGGCTGGGGACCACTGGCACACAGGACTAGCTCTATAAATGTTTGTTGAATGATTTCCACAGTGCTAATGAGCTCCATGTACAAGGCTTAGGAAATTGGGCTGAATCTGTACAAATCCCAGATCATACTTTGAAAAATTGTGATTAGTTTTCTTGATACTGAATTCCTCATATGAGCTTGTCCTGTTAGCACTTTCTTTCACAAAGTTAGATGCAGAAAAAAATTAGTAAATTGAGGGTTCAGTTAATTGAGCTCAGGTTTAACTGCGCTGCTACTATATAATGAAGTCATTAATAATGTATTCTATTTTTTAAACTTATTCAACAAATATTTACCAAGGAGTATGTTGTTGAACAGGAACAAACATGGTCCCTGCCCTCATGGAGCTGACAATATGGTAATTGAAGCACCCTCATACATCAAAAAGGCACTGGGGAGATGCCTCACCTCTCCCTGATGGGTTTTCTCAGTCCCTGCCAACATCACTTCTGACCAGGACTAGAAGAAAGTGGGGGAAGCAGGACAAACATGAGGGTCCGGCAGTCCAGAAAAGGGCTGGGGACTGAACACAAACCCCACATCAAGATTTTCAGATCACTGTTCTTGGCTGGGAGTTGGAAAGCTTGTTTTTTCTTCTTTTGTCACTGAGGCTAGAATATTCTCAGTGATCCTTTTTTTTTTTTTTTTAAACAGTATCCAAATGCCATGTCTTGGTTTAACTTCCATCTGACAGTAATAAATACTTTTTGAGAATCTGTGAAGGGTCAGGCACTGTGTTGGACACTTTCCATATTTTGTCATTAATCCTCATAACAACTTTGCCACATAGATATTATTACTATTCTCAATCTGCATTTGAAGAAATGGCAGTTTGTAGAAGATGTGACCAAGATCACAATAGGTGGTTACAACAGAAATAAACCCAATTCTGTCCTACTTGAGTGCCTTTCCTCTTCCTGCCTAGCCATGCAAGGCCTATAGTCTTTTCTAAACAGAACAGTGGGAACTTTGTTTTCCTGTTTCTTCCCACAAGAAACAGGAAATGCACATCTTTTCCAACAGATCAAAGAATAATGATAACAATAGCTAATATTAATTGAGCAATTACTATGTGCCAGGCACTAGTCTAAGATCTTTACATGTATCAACTCATTTAATCCTCACAAAACTGTGAGTGGTAACTCTTATTATTTAATGTTATCTATCTATTATTTTATAGATAAGAAATGGAGAGGTTAAGCAATATGGCAGAGGCAGTTTGAACCCAAGTTGCCTGAGTCTCGAACTTTAAAAATTATTTCAGGCCAGGTGTGGTAGCTCACATCTGCAATCCCAGCACTTTGGGAGGCCAAGGCAGGTGGATCACTTGAGGTCAGGAGTTTGAGACCAGCCTGGCCAACATAGTGAAACCCCTCCTCTACCAAAAATACAAAAAATTAGCCAGGTTTGGTGACAGGCGCCTGCAATCCCAGCTACTCAGGAGGAGTTGAACCCGGGAGACGGAGGTTGTAGTGAGCCAAGATGGTACCATTGCAGTCCAACCTGGGCAACAAGAACGAAACTCCATCTCAAAAAAAAAAAAAAAAAGTAGTTATTTCATCCCAAATAAGTACACTACTTTCAACATCTATCACAGTTTTCTTAAGCTGCTGAAATAAAGGATGGGAGTGACCCCTCTGTCCTTACCTCCTACCCACCATGAGCAGAAGACACAGTTCTGTCTACCCATAGTCTGTGTGAGTGTTTCCCTCCAGCACAGTGCAGTGTGGAACCTATACAACTGTAAGCTGCAGCCATCAATTCCATCCACCACGAAATGGCACATGACCAAAAAATGCATGCACTGTATTCTAAATCTGAGCTCTCTGCCTAAGTTAGTTTCTGTTCCCAAATGTAAAACATTCCAAATGTATAACATTTCCCATAGATATGTGAGTTCTCTCAAAGGGTTAACAGCACTCCTTGAGAGGATGAATTGAAGAAACCCGAGAAACATTTTTTTTTACCAGCTCAGGCAGGTGACAGAAAGGTAAAAAATTAATTTTAAAAATATGAGATGTTTGGGTCTTTACTACCACTGGCTGGCTATTTGGGCAAATTGGGCAGTGGCATCACTGATTGGGCTCCAACTGGGGGCACAGCAGAGGCAGAAGGCAGTAGGAAATTATTAGGGCATCAGGCTGATGAATTCTAACCTCAGTTCACTAATGTCTCGCCTAAGAACACGCTTCTTCTTTCTGCATCTCAGAGACACACATGAAGGATCTCTGAAGCAGGCTGATATCCTCTAACATAAACCTAGTTTATGACTGGAACCATTAAGGGTGCTTGATAACTACTCATTAAATAAATTAAGTGCCCAAAATATAATTACTGATGTTCTACTTTTCCCCTGTCTTTGCTGCACCACAGGAAAAAGTTTCCACGGCCATTGGTTTATATGAGCAGAAACCAGAATTAAATTAAGAGATCACACACCAGTAGCAAAGACAAAATGAGGAAAACATTTTCTCATGTTTTACTGCAAAGGAATCGGGGCTTTTACATAATAGCAAAATTAGGGTTTGGATGGTGGTATTCTTTCAACCAACTTTTCACAAATATTTCCTGGAACTGGCCCAAGGAATGAATCCTAATTTAGCCTATTCTTTTTCAGATGTAATTGAATTCACTTGTTTAGGTTTCTGCCTCCTCCACCTTTCATCCAGTGGCAACACAAGTGTGGCTCAGCTCTCACAGGGCCCACAGTTTAGTCTGCAGGCCATGTTGGGATCCACTTCTCCAGGGATTGGCCAGAGATCCCCAAGACTCTCAGTCCTTTCTTCTACAGCTACTATTGTCCCCCTACCCCTGAGAAATTCCTCCAGACCTTGTTTGTACTCCCCCATCTACTTGTCAACTCCCCCCTCCACCTCTCTGTACCCCAATCACCAAAGTTTACCCTACTATGAAAATGAATGACTCCATTTGCTAAGAAAGAGATCGTCTCTGGGAGCAATTGAATGAGAGAAAATGTGAACAAAAAGTCTAGAACTCTTGACTGAAATCACTTAGGATTGCACTAACTGCCACTGAGCTGAAGCAACCTGCATTCCTAGTGGCTAAGGGATCTGTGAAGCATGAGCGCGAATCCCCAGCTTTTGTTGTGTGGGGCTCAGGAAAGGATTTAGCAGTACCCACATCAGGTTGGAGTGAAAGGTTTCTAAGGATGCACTCGTTCCCATGATAGCCTCTGAGACCTCAGGCCTCCGGCTGGGCATCTGCTCAGCCCGGGAACAGGAAACCAGCTCCACAGGGAGGACAGGCTTGCCAGACAATCCCCACCCCGGGCTGGTGCCCCTCTTGTGCTCCTGGAGCTCTCCCTGGCAGGGTGGTGGCTCGCTGACAGTTCATCAGGTTTTACAAACATTAGCTTCTACATCTGCTCCTTGAGCTTAAAAATCTCTTCAGATGAAGGCGCTACAAGGGTAAGAAGCCAGTGTCTCTCTCCTTTCTGTCCTTGAGTGGAAATGTAGAGATAGTTTTTAAAGAAGAATTTGATTCGGATGTAGAAACTTAAACAAAAAGACTTGTTTATTTCCTCTTTGGGGATTCTTTTTTCCCACTATGTGTATCAGAGGCTAATTGCTATGGACACGCACGTGCACACACACACACGCACATACACACGCACACACCAGCACCGGTAGTCTCTGCTCTTGTACTCACATTTCATCCTGAGGATGCGGGGGCCTCTAGAACAAGAGCCCACAGTCAGTGCGGAGTAGAGTTTGGTGAGGAGCCAGCAGGCCGGTGGGCCCCGTCTTGCCATGAGTGGTTCTTTAGCCTGGTTCTCGGCGGGAATCAGAGTCTGCGTGATTTCTGCCATGGCTTCCCAGAACCTAGTTGTCCCGTCTCCAAGTGCAGCCTTCTACGTGCAACAAGGGAATGTGGGCTTCTTTGAAACAGGCTTCTTAGAGCAGGAGCGTAGGCAGCCAAGTGTGAAAGGTGTCAGCCGGGGTGGCACGCCCTTGGGGAAGATGTGGGACCAGCTGGGTCCTGGGCCAACTGCAAAACAGGGGAAGCCTGCTATGAGAGACAGAGCAGTTCTCCAAGGATCCCACTTGCTCCAGGACTATCTTTTGTCATTTTAAAGTGGCGCTGTCATCACTGGTCTTACCCTGGCTCCAGGACATGCACTAAATTTCATTCATTAATGTATTCCTTCAAAATCAAGTCATTCACATACGAATGCTATTTAGTTCTCACAATCCATGAGTTAAGGGCCATTGTCCCCATTTTATTAATGAAGAAACCAAGGCTTCAGAGTAGTTAGGCAATGTGTTCCCAAGGTGAGGCCATTAGTTACTGGCAAGGACAAGAAGTGTCCTCAGAATCTGGCCTCCTGATTTTGAATTCTTCCCCTCGCACACCTTTAGTTAAGGGACAGGAGAGGACAGTCAGTCCTCTGTATTTGTGGGTTCTGCATCTGTATATTCTACCAATTGCAAAGCCACAATATTTGGAAACTTTTTCCACAAGGTTTTCAAAAAGCAAACATGCTTGAATCTGTGGCATTGAGTACTACATTGAATTCCTTGGAACTGATGTGTAGGCATTGCATTAGGTATTAAATCTAGAGATGATGTGAAGTATACAGGAAGATGTACATAGGTTATATGCAAATACTATGCCATTTTATATCAGGGATTTGAGCATCTTCAATTTATTATTATTTTTTTCAGATGAAGTTTCACTCTGTCTCCCAGACTGGAGTGCAGTGGTGCAATCACGGTTCACTGCAACCTCTGCCTCCCGGGTTCAAGTGATTCTCCTGCCTCGGCCTCCCGAGCAGCTGGAACTATAGGTGCACACCACCACGCCTGGCTAATTTTTGTATTTTTAGCAGAGATGGGGTTTCACCCAGCCAGGCTGGTCTCAAACTCCTGACCTCAAGTGATCTGCCTGCCTCGGCGTCCCAAAGTCCTGGGAGTATGGTCGTGAGCCACTGTACCCGGCCCATCCTCAAATTTTGATATGAGGTGGTGTCCTGGAATCAATCCTCTATGGATACCAAAGGATGACTGTACTGTATTCCTAGCATGAATTCAGTATCAATCAGGTACTGTTGAGAATTCAGAGACACTGTAACTTGGTTTCTGCCATCTTGGTTACTTACAACCTGGTTAGCCACCATGAAAAGCTAAGGAAGGGCTAGGTAGTACGTGCTTAATGAGATATGGGTTCATTGGTTCAGCAAAAGTTTCTTGAGTGTCGCGTGTCAGACATTGGCAAGAGTAGAAGAACACAAAGATGAAAAACATGTAGTTTCTATTCTCCAGAAGTTCAGTCAAGACAAGGGGGGCGTCACTGCTCAAACCTGTTCAATAACTTCCCATTGCTTCCAGGGTGAAATCCAAGATCCCTGTGTGGCCCACAAGGCTGTTTGAGACATAAACTTTGCCCCTCTCCCCAGCCTCATTCTGCTGCAGCCACACTGGACTTCGCTCAGTTCTCCATCAGGCTCACTTTCCTCCCTCGGGGTCTTTCCACCCTGGCATGGCTTTACAGAAGCGTTATGTGAGCAGGGGCTTGCATAGGTTTCCAAATAGAAAGTGATGGACAAGGGAGGTAGAGAAGTCTGAGTGGGGAGGGGCATACTGAGGAAGAGTAGCTGGGGAAGTTTCATAGAAAAGGTAAAACACCCACTGTACATAACTGACGGTCAGTAACTATTTGTTGAATGGAGCTGGGCTGAGAAGGCTGGAGATGGGCAGAGGCTGGAAGGACAGGAGCTGAGGGAGTTGGGGGAGGAACACCTGTGTGATGCCTCAGAAGCTGGAATCACTTGAGGACGAAGACGATGGGGGCTGAAAGGCCGCCATCCTTGAGTTCAGGGGTGGGGGTCCTTCAGGCAAATTCAGGGGTCAGACAGTGAGGTGTGGGAAGGTGGTGATATGTGGGAATGGGATGGCCTGACAGGTGAGAGAGCTGAATTCCAGTTGTAGCTCAGTGCCTGGCTTGGTGATCTTTGTCCAGTCACTTCTCTGGGCCCCAGAATTTGTGAGGACGATGGAGCAGACTAATCTCTAACCCTCTCCTTTCCAGGTGAATTGTGCTCCTTAACGCTCAGGTGATGACAGAGTTGCAGGAACCAGGACGGATGCCAGGTGCTGGAAAAGAGGAGGAAAGCCCAAGAGGCTAGGGACAGCCCAGGCCTCTGCAGCACCCCGGCCGGGGAAAGAACTGGGGCTGGAGGGGGAGCCAGAGAGTGAGGGTACTTCCAGGGGAGGAATGGGTGGGGGTGCCCACAGCCTGTGACTCATCAGTGTCCCACCGGGACCAGGTCAAACCTCCAAGACAACCTGACTTTCATTTCCACCCTGATCTCAAGTCCTCATGCGGGGGTCAGGCCTGCCATCAGAGGAGAAGCCTGCTGTGGTCAGTAAAACTGAGGGCCAGGCTGGACGTTTTCAAAGAGTAAAGGGGGAGAGCAAAGAGCTGAAGGGGCTCTCCGGACTGTCCAAGTAAGAGACCAAGCCCCTCACATAGGTTTTTTTCTCTAGTGACCCCATTCTGCCCCATGGATGTCACTTGTTTTTTTCTTTTTCTTTTTTCTTTTCATTCTTCTTTTTTTTTTTTTTTTTAGCTTTTGGGAAGGAGGAGCAAGGCGAGGGAGGTGGGAAGAGACTTTTTTTTTTTTTTTTTTTTTTCACATGAGCCCTCAGAATTACAGTTCACAAACTATTCAGTAAACTGACCGGCCTCAACCTCCCCTTCAACGGCCTAATCTAAGGGGTGGATCTATGTGTTTTGTTGCTTGTCAGAAACAATCGCTGCGCGGCCCATTACATTTACAGCACGTCGCCCTTTAATTGGTGTAACACGCTGAGGCCTGAAAGGAGGAGAGGCCCACAAAGGCGCCCGTGAATGAGCCTTGACTCACACAAAAACACTCTGCAGAAGTTCAGAGCTGGCCACTAACAAGGAGGTAGGGAGTTAGTTTGAAAAGAGGGTGAAGTTCAGAAATGTGTCACCTTGAGGAGCCTCCCATCAAAGCAATGGTCGCATTGACAAGCTGCAAAGAAAAAAAGTTAAACCTTCAGGGCTGCGGACTTGCCTGCTGGATTTATTCTTAAACTTGAGGAGGGGGGAAGGAGAGGAAGAGTCTTTGTTTTTCTTCTCCTCTTCTCTCCCCTTGTCTCTCTGCCCCCCCCACCCCCTATTTACTTTAGAGAGCCTTAAAGAAGTCGCAGCGAAGAAACATACCTCCCACCTCCCTGCTAAGATGCACTATTTAAAAAATAAATGTATAAAAAGTCAGGCTGAATACGGCTGCCTGAGGCTGCTGCTGCTGATTTCGGCCTCTGTGGGAACAGCGATTTGTCTCTGCCCTCTAGTGTGTCTCCTGCCCGTCTTCCGAGGCAACTCCCCTGGGCGGGGGGCGTTGCGGCCTAGGCCCGGGCGCCGTGCAGGCCTGGAGACTGTGTCCCCAGAGGCCGCCAGGGCCAGGGCGTGCGCGCAGGGTCCGTGTGGCAGAGGGGACCAGGGCGCCATTCGGAAGCATTTGGGAGAAGGGATCCGCCCCGGCGCTCAGTGGGGTCTTCCGTGTGAGGGTCCTGCCCCATCCCAGGAAGGACTCAGTTTTCCCAGCTCCTGCCTGTAACACCAGGAAGACCCGACCCCGGCCCACGCTTCGGTTCCAACTGCAAAATGAGGGGTCTTTAAAAGAAGACACCAGCGTGCCCCGGGTAGAGGTTGGGGACAGAGTCGCACCTCCCATTCCCCGGACTTCCACGGTGATGGGCTCGACCCCTCTAGCACACCTTCTTCGCTCCAGATGCCCGGAATCTTCCCAGTGCTGGTGGTGCTGGGGTCGACCTCCCTCGGCCCGCTTCCTGCACCCTGCTCCTAGCCTTCCTCGGTGGGGGGCGCCCTGCCACGCCTGCGCTGGGGTGGGCACCGCCGCGTCTCCTGCCCGATGCGCGCCCGGGAGCCCCGAGCCGCCCTCCTCCGCTCGCCCCCTCCTCGCCTTTGTCCCTCGACCGGACCCCCGCCCCTCACGCTGCTCCTGTGAACCGGCTGCCCCGTGCGAAGGCGGGGGCACCTTTCAATGCAGCGCCGCAGCTCCCTCCAGATTTGTAATCCGCCAAAAAGCCGCTGATTGCCGCAATCGTTACTTTTCATTAAAAAAACTTAGAAGCAATTTGGGAGAACCCTTCTCAATGAATACATTTACCCCCGAACGGTCTTTATTCTCCGCCTCCACTTGATGAGTTTCTCTGGCACGAATCGGTTCTTACAGGCACAGAATGGGCAATCCCTTGATCCCCGTCAATTGTCATCCCGAGTCGGGGCCACTTTGACCGCCAATAGTGGGGAAGTCAGAGCTAATCCTCAGAAGGAATCACGGGAAAAGAAAAGCAACAATAACCAAGTCAAGCGTAAAAAATGAAAGAGAAATCTCTATTATCACTCACTACATTTCCCAGCTATGTAGTGAAAAAATCAGCTCGCTTGTCATTCGAGTCAGACACCCGCACAAGAATATGAGGTCGTGGTGGGTTGGTAGACTCACACGACGTAAGGGGCGATATTTGAGAGCGAAAGGCCTCTCTTCTGCCTCTGCCAAATCCCCCTCACATCCGCCATAACCATTAAATACAGACTGACTTTATTCTGTATGGGTGAGGCCAGGGGTGGGTGGTGAGGGAGCCCCCAGCTGTGCCTGGATTTAAAAAAAAAAAAAAAAAAGAAATCCCTGGAGAGAGGGGTGAGGAGTGGGGGCGGGGTGTGGATGCGAAAGAAACGCGCCCCTCGCCGGTACCTCCCGCTTCAGGCCCCGAAGGCGGCTGGGCCTCGCCCGCCCGGGTTCAGCCGCCGCGCCGGCCGCCCCCTGCGCCCCCTGCCCACGGCCCAGCAGCCCCGCGGGCGCACGGCCTCGGCGGCTGGGTCCTGCGCTGGCGCAGGTGTGCGGGACACGCGCGGACTGGCTCTGTGGGCCGCAGGCAAGGCGGGCGCAGCGGCTCGCCCGGCCGCGGAAGCCCGCGCAGTGAGACCAGTGAGTGTGCATGCGTGGCTCCTTTCCACGCCGACACCTGCGATTATGGACTGGGGCCTCGATTCCCTTCTGCTGCAGCCAAGTGAGGGCCAAAGTTAGTTCTAAGAAGGCCGGGCAGAGCGGGTCGCGGAGCGGATTCCGGGCGCGGCCGCCGCATCTCCGGGAGGGGTCGCCCCAGAAGCCGCGCGCCCCTCTCTCCCTCCCTCCCTGTCTCCTTCTCTCCCTCCCTCTCTCCCTCTCTCCCTGAGAAGAACTTCGAGGGCTGGAACTGCTTCGGCGCTCACGGACTTGCGGGCGGCAGCCCGAGCCTCTCCTTGCACCGGGTCTGGGAGGGCCGCGGAGGGCCTGAATCCCAAACTCCTCGGGCTGAGAAGGATCCGGGGCCGCGAGGTGTACGCGCGGTCCTTGCTGTCAGAGGCCTTTCCGCGCTCTCGCGCTCCTCAGGCCAACTTGTGCTTCTGGGGTACTTTCATTTTCCAGGGGATGGGTCGAGAGAACTTCCACCGGCCCCTCGGGAGGTGAGCTGGCTTCTCCAGGTCGCCCGCTGGGCGGTGGGGCAGGGCCGCGGGAAGCGCGGGGGCGGTTCCTTCTTCCCTTGGTCCCACTTCACCCGGCCCAGGAGACCCAGCTGCCCCCCGCGGCCCCGCTCCCGCCTCGCGCCTCAGCCTCTGGAGGCAACGGGCTGAGGTGGGGGCTCCGAGGCAGTGCCCAGCTCCCGCCTCACCCCCAGGCACCCTCATCCCGGAAGCCCTCCAGAGGTTTCCTTTGGGGAAACCTCTCCGGCCTGTCACCTCCCCTCTTCGCATCACACGCACATCACACACCGCACACACACCACATCTGTACTATTACACACACTACACACCATTTAGACCAACGTATACACGTTTGTGCCTATACCAAGAAAAAACACATTTACTCAGCAACAAGCTTATTTACACGACAGCTGGACTCACCTGCATACGCATACACACACACACACACACACACACACACACACCCCTGCGCACCCAGGCGCACCCCTGCGCACGCTCTTTGTACCAGTTTGAGCCCTTAGTTGCCTGCGGACTGGCTCCGTCCCGAATGGCAGGTCAGGCGAGGGGAGGACTAGAGGGAGACAGCCTGGTGGGGGTCGAGGACTTTGGCCTTGGGACCTGGTCCTCCTTGGGGATTCTCATCCGTGCAGATGTCCCGAGTTTCCCTTGGGGCCTGACTGCACTCGAGCCCTTCACCCCGCGGACGCTGCACCGGAGTTGGGACCTCCCCAGGGATCCTCACCCACCCAGAGCCCGCAGCAAGGACTGGGCGGCGGGTTCCACTCACCCGGCCACCAGACGCTCGCCCACGTGCCCCCTAAGAGGGTGGGTGGGACGCCTTCTCGTGGCCGAGGGAGTGGGGGTAGGATAGACAGGGAAGAAAAGGGGATCCGACCCGAGTAACCCCGTCCCCGCCCCAGTTGGGCTGCCTGGGCCGGGGAGGCCGTGGTAGAGGGCGGGAGTGATTGTCTCCTTCTACAAAGCCAGTGAGAGCTTTTAGTCCTCCCCAGATTTACATTAACGCGAATCTCCGCTTGGTCCGCAGTCTGGAAAGGGTGCTTTCCGAGAGGCCGACACTCTGCAATCCTAATTAGTGATTTTTGTCCCCTTGTTACTGGGCTCAGCATCTCATGCAAATGAACTCTTCATTTCAGCCACATTACCCCAGCTCCAGAATTAACTGACTCTTATCTTTAATGATATGCTGCTGAAGTTCTCCGAGCCCGGCTAGCTTTTTATCTTGATTACTCTAATCAATAAGAAATGATAGAGTAGAATTATAAACTCTATTGGCTTTTAAATGTTGCCGACAAGCCCTCTAGATGCCATTCCTGTTCATTGTTATTTATTAAAATGATCCTCAGCCTAACAGCGGATGCAAATAGGCGAACAAGGAGAATTAGCCTTGGGACTCGTCCCAGCCAGCCCCTGACACCATTGCCCCCCAATCCCAAGGGAAGTCTCCTTACTGTTGGGGCTTGGAAAGGTGGAAAATACAGATATTTAAAAGTGTTTAAAAGAAATTTGTCTTGTAAAGGGGCCAGAGAAATAGACAATTTTTAAAACACCAGCCCCCCACCCCATCCAGGTAGTCTTAAAGGTGGAAGCCTCGGAGGAAGGCATTTTGAGACACAGAGCCTCATGTTCTGGAAATAACTCATTCCTTCTCTCTCCCCCCCCCACCCCCACACACACCCCTTCAGCCCCCACCTTTCTGCATACCAGTATCTATAGGCTGTGTACGTGTATGTGTAATTTCAGACAGACCTCGGGAAATGCAATTTCCCTCACATAGTTCTCTTGGGAGAAAAATGGGGCTTGAGTCCCTTCGAGTGTGCAGAAGCAGCCCTCGTTGACCACGGCGTCAAGGCGCCTCCAGTGGACAGTTTTGGGTTCCTCGACGTCCAGCACCAAGCGGACTGAGACCTAGAACCTATCCTCTGGCCGCGGGCAGTCCCGTCACCCACACCCGCCTAAGGTCCGAGGACTCCACAACCCTCCCGGGTCACACCTTTCTGGCAGGCCCAATTTGAGAGGCATTGTGTTTCCTAAGAAGTCAAAATAGAGGGTGTGCGACGTTTCTTTCCTTGGCTCAGAGAGTGAAAGGTCTTTTGTCGTGAGATATGTCGGAAAAGGACAGGAAACATCCCTCCTCACCGTCGATCAGTGCATTACCCGGCCTTCGCCCCCACCTTGGCTCTGAGTTTCGTTTCGGGTAGAGTGGGAACTTTCAGGTCGCCCTGTGAGGGCCAGGGGCTGCTGAGAACACCCGGCCGTCATCTTTCATTAGAATTATGTACGAATTTCACTAGCTTTCGTTTAGATCCAAGGCAAACCTATTAAGAGCCTACTCTGCATTAGGCACTTTGTCGGGAGCGCAGCCCAGGCTCTGGGGCTTAGGGGACATTTTCCCTGGCTTGCTTGAGCCTCCGCCCCCTCAGGGCTTTGGATGGGTCCTCAAGATCCCTGGCATCCAAAGCCCCGAAAGCGCGCAATCTAGAGGCGGGCACACACAAACACACACGCGTCACAACTCGGCCTGCCCCATCCTGCAACCCCGCGGGCGCACAACGACGCACAGCCCTATTCGCCCACCGCTAGGCGACCCGTCCCCAAGCAGCCGCGCCGTCCCTCTAGCCCTCGTAGCTGCGAATTCCGTTCTTTTCTCCCCTCATCCCTCAGCACAGCCTAGTGAGCAACTTGGCACTCTCTCGCCAGGCGGGGAAGCTACGACCTAGGGTTCCCCAAGGCTCCTAGCTGCTGAGCGGGTACCAGCAACCAGCAACCCGCCGACGCAAAGGCGAGAGGCTGCGTGCGCGCTGGGAGCGGAAGGGACTGGAACGCAGACTCCAGTCCTTGCCAAGGCCGCGGTCGATCCATGGAAAGAGAAGTTGGAAATCGCAGGCAGGCTAAACCTTTTTTTTTTTTTTTTTTTTTTTTAATGACGTGGGGGGAAGGGCTGAATGTATCAAAATCATGTAAAATTTCTGTTCTTAGCAACATCCTTGTTATTAGGAATGATGACTAAACCGCCAGGATTATTCTGGACTGTAAGTTATCAAGAGCCCACTAATTTCACATTAAAGCCCATTGACTGCAACGGCGTGATTGAAGGGTTTTTAACAATTAACATAATCAGAAAATGAGCTGAGATAATTTTTATTCAACTCATTACTTTTTAATCATGTATTTCTTTTAATTAATATCTTCTCCGTGAACATAACACAAAGCGGAGCCCCAGTGCTGGCCCAAGCCAGCCTGCGGGACTGAATTTGACACAGCCAAACATTTCACCAGCAGCATTCATTGCATCTCTATTGTGGTGTGGGCGAAATAGAAAAATCTTGTCCAAAAGTCACCATGTTGTTTTGAAACACAATTTTAAAAAGGGGGGAGGGCGTTGGGAGCGCACAAGCCATACGCTTTCAATTCGACTTGACTTTTATATTTGGGCGCCTCTCTTGGTTTGCAGCCAGAGGGATGCAAATGGGAAGAAACAGAATAAGAGGAAGAAAAGGCTTTTGGAGACGAATGTCCCATCCTGGGTTCGCAGGGGAGTGGGCTTTGGTTGCTTGCGCCTAGTACATTGGCTGGCTGGTGGGACAGCTGGAGGCACAGACCTTGGCCTTTGAGTTTTGGCCCCAGCGCATAAACCTGGCCTAGAGCGTCAGGGCTGAGACGCTCAGGCCCTTCCACCACCACCACGCCACCTCCTAGGCTCTGACCCAAGCAGGCGAAGTCCCTCGGCTCCCAAACTCGCCTGGAAGTGGGCGGTGACTGCGGGACCCTCTTTGGGGTAGGATCTTGGATCACCGCCGCCGTGCGCACCGCCTAGGCATTTGCATTGCAGCCTGGATGCTGTGACCTCGCCGGTCCCCCAGCACTTCCTGGTATTCCCAACACGGGAGACTTGTTCCTATTCAAATGCCTCACATGTGGTGGAGAACGAGCATTTATTTGTGGCACAGGGGGTTCCAGCCTCCCCCGTGGAGTCCCCAGTCTCCACTCGGGCAACTCCGACCCCCAGGCTCATCTCGCCCTTGGCCTGACCACGGCATCTCCCACCCCTCCCAAAAAAGGCTGTTTCTGGACTAAGTAAGATCTCTGGCAGTATGGGAGCCACATCAGTCTTGGAAAAAAGAAACAAAGCCGACCCCTGGTGGAAGAAAAAGAAAACTTAAGAATATAAGGTCTGAGGGAATCGCATACTCAAACGTCTGTACAACAAAGTGGGGAAGAAAGAGGGAGTAGAGGGGAAGGAAAGAATAAATGATGAAAAGGAAAATTGGAAGAGGCAGAACAAGAGAGGCTATATAGCAGAAGGAATTCAGGTGGAGAGAGCTGGGAGGAATGAGGTTCAGAGAGACTGTCGTTTTATGCCTTGATCAAGCTTGTTTCCTTAATCCTTGTGGCCTGGCCAGTGTCAGGGGTCAGGCAAAGACACCTGATTTTCAATTTCTCCCCAGTGTAAGTCTGGAAGTTCTGTGATTACAGAGGGCAGATCGAGGATTCTGTTGGACATTGCAGCTACTGTCTGCCTGCCCTAGAGAGCATCCAGAATCTTCCTTCTCTTTTTTCCAAACAAACCTCTGCCTCCCAGCATCTTGAACTCTCAGTATTCTACAGATGATGGCAACTAAGGCAAAACTCCAATCTATAATGGCTAGAGTATAAGCCCCATTCCTCTCTAGTATTTATTTGTTATTCAATTTTAATAAGGAACATCTGGGGCACAGGTTGGAGCCCAAGGGATAGAGGAATTTCAGACACAGTAATTTCAGAGCAAAACAGTGAAGGAAAGGCTGGGTGAGTGGCTCACACCTGTAATCCCAGCACTTTGGGAAGCCAAGGTGAATGGATCACCTGAGGTCAGGAGTTTGAGACAAGCCTGGCCAACATAGTGAAACCCTGTCAGGCCGGGCGCGGTGGCTCAAGCCTGTAATCCCAGCACTTTGGGAGGCCGAGACGGGTGGATCACGAGGTCAGGAGATCGAGACCATCCTGGCGAACACGGTGAAACCCCGTCTCTACTAAAAAATACAAAAAACTAGCCGGGCGAGGCGGCGGGCGCCTGTAGTCCCAGCTACTCGGGAGGCTGAGGCAGGAGAATGGCGTAAACCCGGGGGGCGGAGCTTGCAGTGAGCTGAGATCCGGCCACTGCACTCCAGCCCGGGCGACAGAGCCAGACTCCGTCTCAAAAAAAAAAAAAAAAAAAAAAAA
>NC_037671.1:132654077-132762576 GCF_003255815.1 Theropithecus gelada | reverse complement strand
AAAAAAAAAAAAAAAAAAAAAAAAAAAAAAAAAAAGCTTAATTAGCTGGGCCTGGTGGCAAGCACCTGTAGTCCCAGCTACTTGAGAGGCTGAGACGGGAGAATCTCTTGAACTCAGGAAGTGGAGGCTGCAGTGAGCCGAGATGTGCCACTGCATTCCAACCGGGGTGACAGAGTGAGACTCCGTCTCAAACAAACAAACAAACACAAAAAAACAGGCTGGATGCGGTAGCTCACGCCTGTAATCCCAGCACTGTGGGTGGCCGAGGCGGGCGGATCACGAGGTCAGGAGATAGAGACTATCCTGGCTAACACGGTGAAACCCGTCTCTACTAAAAATACGAAAACATTAGCCGGGCGAGGTGGCGGGCGCCTGTAGTCCCAGCTACTCGGGAGGCTGAGGCCGGAGAATAGCATGAACCTGGGGGGCGGAGCTTCTGTGAGCCGAGATCGCGCCACTACACTCCAGCCTGGGGGACAGAGTGAGACTCTGTCTCAAAAAAAAACAACACAAAGCAACAAAAAACAAAACAAAACAAAAAACAAGGAAGAACCACTGTCTTGAAGCCTCTGCTGATGTCCAGAGCAAGCAGTTAAAAAGAAAAAAAGAAAGAAAAAGTGACATCAGAGATAAGATCTCACTGGTGAGGGTATCAATGTCTACCTGGAGTGAGCACTTTGGGTTAAGGAAGAGCAAAGGTGGCATTAGTGTGGTTGAGCTGCTTTTAAAGCCTCTCTTGAATCCACTATGTGCCCCGGTGTTTGCTCCCTCATCTTTCTACCTTCTCTCCCATACTCTCCTATGTGTACTGATATTCTGCAGGGACTTATTTCAAACATCCTATTTCTCCTGCATCCATGTCAAGTCACAAGCATTTTCTTTTCTTGGAAATCACCCTAATCCATTCATTTATTGGAGGCTTGCCCATCTTTAAGGTAGAGCTCAAATGCCACTCTTCCAAAATTGACTTCCTTGTCATTTCTTCCACCTTTAAGCTCTCCTCATATCATAACTAATTTTTCCTTTATTTTACTTCTGATATCATAACTACCTCATAAGGCAGTTAATTGTATACATCTTTTTTTTTTTTTTTACTAGTTTGTAAGTAGCTGCAGCTAGTGTAGCCCACAGCACTGAATCTAGGACTTTGCCCTTGCCCTGTATCAGTTCTCAGCAAATGTTTGTTGAATTGTTGACCATTTTCTTTTTATTTATTTATTTTTGAGACAGAGTCTCACTCTGTTGCCCAGGTTGGGGTGCAGTGGCACGATCTTGGCTCACTACAGCCTCCGCCTCCCGGGTTCAAACGATTCTCCTGCCTCAGCCTCCAGAGTAGCTTAGACTACAGGCATGCACCACCACACCCGGCTAATTTTAGTATTTTTAAGTAGAGACAGGGTTTCACCATGTTGACCAGGCTGGCCTTGAACTCCTGGCCTCAAGTGATCCACCTGCCTCAGCCTCCCAAAGTGCTGGGATTACAGGTGCAGGCCACCGTGCCCGGCCTTGTTGACTATTTTCTAAGATTCAGAGTTTGAGTTTATAACTCAGGCTATAAGCAGGGCAGTTTTGGGCTGGTTTTTCTGGAATCTCTAGTGTGAAACACAGTCACTCC
The DNA here is from genome assembly GCF_003255815.1 of Theropithecus gelada. NCBI lineage: Eukaryota > Metazoa > Chordata > Mammalia > Primates > Cercopithecidae > Theropithecus > Theropithecus gelada. The sequence continues at coordinate 132,760,961 of NC_037671.1, read as the reverse complement.
TTGGCAACTGCGAACAGCCCTTGCTGATGGGTGTGATGTGAGGATGCTGTTGGAGGTTGTGTCTGAGTATTATAGGAAGGATAACTGTATGCTGTGCTTGTGTCTTTCTCATGTAAGTGCCAAACACGAGTGGGGCTGGAAAAAGGGCAAGACACACAGAGTACCTGACTTAGGCTTGAGATGAGAAATACCAGGTCAACAAAGGGAACCCTGGCAAATGAATCAGAGCCAGAGGCAGAGCTATAGCGACCCAACTTTGGCCCAGGGCACTCTCCCCAGCCCACTCTGCCTCATCTTAAGGCTTTCCTAAACCCTCGTTAGCTGGCATCCTTTTCAGTCTTTCCTGTTCATCAGAGCATCATGACACATCAGCTCATCCTGGTATTTTAACCACTGTCCTGAAAACAGCCTGAATGTCCCATGGTGGCTCTGGCTAATTTAAAAGGTGATTTCCTGATTTCTTTTTTCATTTTATCTAAACAGTACAAAGCAGAGAGAAGAGTGTGTAATTATCAAAGCGTTTTCTTTTTCTTTTTTCTTTCTTTGGATACAGAGTCTCAGTCTGTCGCCCAGGCTGGAATGCAGTGGCTCAATCTCTGCTCGGCTCACTGCAACCTCTGCCTCTCAGGCTTAAGCGATCCTCCCACCTCAGCCTCCCAAGTAGCTGGGACTTCAGGTGTGTGTCACCAAGCCGAACTAATTTTTGTAGAGACAGGGTTTCACCATATTGCCCAGGCTGGTCTTGAACTCCTGGGCTCAAGCAATCCTCCCGCCTCAGCCTCCCAAAATGCTGATTACCGGCATGAGTCACCGCACCCGGTCCCAAAGCACTTTTTGTTTTGAGACAGCCAAACTGCATGATTTAGCTCTGAATATACACTTAATTGCCTGAATTGTGTACCCTACTCTCTCTGTCACCCGATGATGGTATCATTTTTCTTTGCTTTATTCACTACAGATAGAAGCTTGCTCTTTAGGAGAAACTTTTTGGGTATTCTCAGAGTGTATGAGGAAAAGCTTAGTACTTTGAATGGTTTGTTGGGACTCCATCATCCCTTTGGTAACAAACTGAAAATCCACTCATGTTATATCAAGATAAAACGAAAAATGAACACAAATTAGTATTCAATGCAAAGTATGAAAACTTAATAAAATCTTTCTTTTTCATAACTTTTATAAAGAAAAACTTCCACTATACACAAAAATAGAGTATAATAACTCCCTGTAAATCCATCTCCTAGCTTTAATAACCATCATATTTTGCCTTTTTTTTTTTTTTTTTTTTTTGTGAGATGGAGTTTTGCTCTTGTTCCCCAGGCTGGAGTGCAATGGCACGATCTCAACTCACTGCAACCTCTACCTCCCTGGTTCAAGCAAGTCTCATGTCTCAGCCTCCCGAGTAGCTGGGATTACAGGCATGTGCCGCCATGTCCAGCTAATTTTGTATTTTTAGTAGAGACGGGGTTTTACCATGTTGGTCAGGTTGGTCTCAAACTCCTGAACTCAAGTGATCCACCCGCCTCGGCCTCCCAAAGTGCTGGGATTACAGGCGTGAGCCACCGCGCCCTGCCATATTTTGCCTTCTTGTTTCGTACCTCCTTTCTGGTTTGGCTAGGGTATTTTAAGGTAAATTCCACACATCAATGTCATTTAAAGGTGAATTTTATTTTTCTCACACAAGAAGGCCAGAAATTAGTAGTTGCTGGATTTGCTTCAGCGGCTTGGTGATGACAGGACACATGTTATTTCTTAGCTTTTTCCACTTGGTCTCAAGAAGGCCACTGCTTCTCCAACCACCATCTCTGCTTTCAAGGCAGGAAAGTGCTGTGCCAGCCACCTCTGTCCCTTTTAATAGGAAAACGTGCTTTATCAGAAGTCCCCCTAGCAGAATTCTCTTGGGTTAGAACTGGCTCATGTGGCCTCCTGAGCTGCTGGAGAGGCTGGGAAAACAGTATTCGGCTTTTAAACCTCTATATTGGAGCCAGCAAGGGACAAGCGGGTTGGACTTAAGTGAAATGCATATCCCCCTACACCAGTGTTATCCGTCTTTGCCCTCTGATACATACCGTCTCCAACACTTTCATAAATTTCTAGCCATACATTCTTTAGGACAAATGGAAAGGAATAAGGGTGTCCATAAACGCCTTTGAATGACTAAACAGAAGGTAATCAAAGGTTAGCTCCAACCTCTAGGAGCGCATGAGTACCTTGGATGTCAAGTACTGTGTTCTGACTGTGTTCCTCAAAATTCATATGTTGAAACTTAATTGCCAATGTGATAGCATTAAGAGGTGGGGGCCTTTAGGAGGTTACTATGTCATGAGGACAGAGCCCTCAGGGATGGCATGAGGGCCCTTATAAAGGGGCTTGAGGAAATAGGTTTGCTCTCTTCTGCTCTTCCACCATATGAGTACACAGCATTTGTCCCCTCTTTGCCCTTCTGTTCCTTCCACCATGTAAGGATACCTAGATGGCATCATCTATGAGGAATATGCCTTCATCAGCCTCCAAACCTGCCAGTACCTTGATCTTGGACTTCCCAGCCTCTAGAACTATGTGAAAATAAATTTCTATTGTTTTTAAATTACCCTATCTCAGGTATTTTCTTTTTTTGTTTGTTTGGTTTTTTTTTTTGAGACGGTGTCTCGCTCTGTGGCCCAGGCTGGAGTGCAGTCGCCGGATCTCAGCTCACTGCAAGCTCCGCCTCCTGGGTTTACGCCATTCTCCTGCCTCAGCCTCCCGAGTAGCTGGGACTACAGGCGCCCGCCACCTCGCCCGGCTAGTTTTTTGTATTTTTTTTAGTAGAGACGGGGTTTCACTGTGTTCGCCAGGATGGTCTCGATCTCCTGACCTTGTGATCCGCCCGTCTCGGCCTCCCAAAGTGCTGGGATTACAGGCTTGAGCCACCGCGCCCGGCCTCAGGTATTTTCTTATAGAAGCACAAACAGAGACACTAAGGTAGATAAAGTTGTGTGTGTGTGTGTGTGTGTGTGTGTGTTTGAGACAGGATCTCTCTCTGTCACCCATGCTGGAGTGCAGTGGCACAATCTCAGCTCACTGCAGCCTCGAGCTACCAGCTCAAGCAATCCTCCTACCTCAGCCTCTCAAGTAGCTGGGACTACAGGCATGTGCCACCACACCTGGCTAATTTTTAAAATTTTTATTTTTAGTAGAGATGGGGGTCTCCCTATGTTGCTTAGGCTGGTATTGAATTCCTGGGCTCAAGTGATCCTCCCAGCTTGGCCTCCCAAAGTGTTAGGATTATAGGCATGAGCCACTGCACCTGGCCTCAAGTTGGGTTTTGACTCATCTGACGATTCCATGTTGGTTTAAGGATATTAGAGGACATTAATGATATGAGAATGGAGTTGGGGTGAGAGTGAGTGAGACGCCAGGGCAGATTTGCCGTAAACAAAATAGAAGCCAGGGTATCACGAGTCAGAAAACAGCTTTGACATCAAGAGATTTTCACTTTAGCAGGATTTCTAGCTGCCTCTGTTCAATATCTCTGACATATGATTTTTTTTTTCTTTTTTTTGAGACAGAGTGTAGCTCTTTTGCCCAGGCTAGAGTGTAGTGGCGCAATCTCGGCTCACTGCAAGCTCCCACTCCTGGGTTCACGCCATTCTCCTGCCTCAGCCTCCTGAGTAACTGTGATTACAGGTGTCTGCCACCGCGCCTGGCTAATTTTTTGTAGTTTTAGTAGAGCCAGAGTTTCACCGCAGTCTCAATCTCCTGACCTTGAGATCTGCCTGCCTCGGCCTCCCCAAGTGCTGGGATTACAGGTGTGAGCCACTGAACCCATATGCTTTTTGAATGTTTGAAACTCCCCCTTACAGTGGACAAAATCTCTATCATAGTTAGCAATAATGTTAAAATTTAAATCATTCTGGAAAATTAAACTTAACTTTTTTTTTTCCCAAAATATAAAGGGTTGATAGGAAAAATAATGTCATTATTATTTAATTTAAATAAAGTTCAGGCCAGATGCAGTAGCTCATGTCTGTAGTCCCAGCACTTTGGGAGGCCGAGGTGAGAGGATTGCTTGAGCCTAGGAGTTCGAGATCTGCCTGGGCAACACAGGGAGACCTCATCTCTACAAAAAAAAAAATTTTTTTAAATATTAATAAATAAATAAAGTTCAGATTCTTCACTTCCAGGGACCAAGAGCAAGAAATCAGTCCTTTCGTGTCCTGTAGCACAGCAGAGTTCTAGTTAGGATTTTAAACAAATGGGGCTGGGCACCGTGGCTCACACCTGTAATCCTAGCACTTTGAGAGGCTGAGGTGGGTGGATCACTTGAGGCCAGGAGTTCGAGACTAACCTGGACAACATGGTGAAACCCCATCTCTACTAAAAATACAAAAATTAGCCAGGTGTGGTGGTGGGTGCCTGTAATCCCAGCTACTTCGGAGGCTGAGTCAGGAGAATCACTTAAACCCAGGAGGCAGAGGTTGCAGTGAGCTGAGATCACGCCACTGCACTCCAGCCTAGGCAACAGAGCCAGACTCCATCTCCAAAAACAAACAAACAAACAAACAAACACACAAAGACTTTGCTGGAGGCTAAATAGCAAAAGGCATAATAAAACTGAAACAAACAGCTCATAGATAATCCAGTTTCTGTTTTTATCTTAAAAAATGTTTTTTCTTGATTTAATAATCCGGTTTTCAGACACAGCTTGTACTGTAATTAAAGACCCATGCCATTACTCAGGGAACCCAGGGAAAGAGATCTTTTGAAGGTATGCCTCTTTAGATTCTGGCTAGAGTTCTAGGTCCCTGTCCAATCTCCCACAACTTACTCACATGACTGACTCCCCAAATGACCTCCCTCTTCAGCTGAGAAGTGTATTCACAAGACTATGACCCTTGCAGGATATTCATATCAGAATAAAAGACACCATCCCCACAGCCACAACAGGGAAACAGAATCGCAGCTGGGGGCTGGCAAGAGGGCCAGTGCAATAGGAAAGTATTGTCCATACAAGAACCAGTATTAAGGCCGGGCGCGGTGGCTCAAGCCTGTAATCCCAGCACTTTGGGAGGCCGAGACGGGTGGATCACAAGGTCATGAGATCGAGACCATCCTGGCTAACCCGGTGAAACCCCGTCTCTACTATAAAATACAAAAAACTAGCCGGGCGAGGTGGCGGGCGCCTGTAGTCCCAGCTACTCGGGAGGCTGAGGCAGGAGAATGGCATGAACCCGGGAGGCGGAGCTTGTAGTGAGCTGAGATCCGGCCACTGCACTCCAGCCTGGGCGACAGAGCGAGACTCCGTCTCAAAAAAAAAAAAAAAAAAAAAAAGAACCAGTATTAGCTCCTCTGAGTGGGGAAGGATTGTCTGAAGAAAGAAGTAAGGCAGAACTACAAAATGTGGAAATGAGCAGAAAGCCAAGTCTAGGGTCAGAAAAACATAACTCATCTTTTCCAAACAGGATCACAGTAACAGTCAGAGTCAGCATGACTTTATGAGAACTCCAGGCCCAATGCTTCTGAGAGCCCTAGGGAGAGTTGTACCTTGTTCCTAGAACTAGTCCTGTGGCAATCCTGGGGTGTTGACCCTTTTCCTCTGATGCATTCTGGTGACCTATCCCATGGCTCCCTGCCAAAGTCCCCACGCTGAGCACTTCTAGTCTCTGTGCACAGCCTGGCTGTGCAAGGCCCCTGATGCCACCATTAGAGCACATTGCTGGCCTTTCTCCCATCAGTGACAAGTCCCTAATGCTGCCTGTAGAGTTGTTGATATTGCCTCTGGGGATATTGATGCCTCTTAACTTAGTATAATTTTTAAAACAAAACAATATCTTTTAGTTCCTGCTGGTTCCACTGCAGCCCCTTTGCTCAAAACAGGAGAAATGGAAGGGGGTTGGCCTTGGGAAGGGAGTCCATGTCAGACTTCCTGGTGTGCTCAAAATCATCTCTCTCCTCTACCTAGCCCTTTGTCTTTGAACCAAATGTCAAGTCCCTGCCCCTGGGAAGCCATTATTACCCGATCAAGCCCCTGGGTTTCTCAAGTTCCAGTCCTCCAGTGGGCCGCCTCCCCCGCCTGATCTTACCATGCTCCTGTGTAAATCCCTGTGCCCACATCTGCTATGTGTCTGCTGGGGCCTTTGTTATGTATGCCTCATCTGCTTCACTGCTTTTTCTGTTTTTCTGCTATCTTATATGTCCTCAGAAACAGTTAATACTAAGCCTGAAAAATACAGTCCCACACATGTAAAAACCAAGGAAAAAAGCAATGCGTGAAATAGTATTGAGAACTTCATCAAAACTGTGTGTAAGCAACAACATTCCTTTAAAATGTTTTAAATTATCACCGAATTTAAAAATTATAATACCAATAGAATGTTGTATCTTGAGATTGCCTTAAAATAATTTGCCTCTCTTATTTGATAAGTAAACTGAGGCTCAGAGAGATTAAATGACTAGAGTCACAGCGATTAGTCAAAGGACTAAATTAAGTGAAACTTTTACAAATTGGAATATCTGAATGGGAATTTACATATCTGTATAGCATTAGTGTACATATTCTAATTTGAGGAGGTAAAAAATTCTTTAGTAATCTTGAGCTTTAGCTGTTAAATAAACTGAATTTCAGTTTGAACATTTTCTTCCCACTCCCAACCCTTACCACATCAGCACAATCTTTAAATTCTTTAAAGGTCAAGCAAATGATAATCACAAAGGAATGGAGTGCTTCCAATTTTACTCTAGCAGACAATGCAATTTTTATTCATTAGCTTATACAGTTTATATGCAGTTTACTGCACTGTTAGTAGATGTCTCTGGAATGTGAGTGCTGGCTGTGGGACTTTGGAACACAGAGGTGGCTATAACCAAATAACACTCAATGAAGCAGAGATTTGTAATTATTTGCTTCATTTGAACCTTTAGGTAGCTTATTTGGGTAATTTAGAGTCCAAAGCCTAGATTTTCTCATGTTAATCAATCTAGTTCTTTTTTTTTTTTTTTTTTGAGGCAGAGTTTTGCTCTTGTTGCCCAGGCTGGAGTGTGATGGTGCGATCTTGGCTCACTGCAACCTCCACCTCCTGGGTTCAAGTGATTCTCCTGCCTCAGCCTCCCAAGTAGCTGGGATTACAGGCATACACCACCACGTGTGGCTAATTTTGTATATTTGGTAGAGATGGGGTTTCACTATGTTGGTCAGACTGGTCTCGAACTCCCGACCTCAAGTGATGCACCCACCTTGACCTCCCAAATCTAGTTTTTAACATAGGTATACAGTGGGTACTTAATTAATGCTTAATCATGAGGGTGATAACTAACATTTTATAGCATGATCCTCTCCATCAAATCTTTTTACACACAAAGTAGTACTACTAATAAAAGCTTCACTGTATGTCGTACAGTTTCAGGCTGAATAAAAATGCTGGGAGATCAGCCTGGCATGCATGGCTCACACCTGTAATCCCAGCACTTTGGGAGGCCAAGGGGAGAGGATTGCTTTACCCAAGAGTTTGACACCAGCCCGGGCAACACAAGGAGACCTGATCTCTACAAAAAATTTAAAAATTAGCTGGGTGTGGTTGTGAGTGACTGTGGTCTCAGCTACTCCTCAGGCTGAGGTGGGAGGATAGCTTGAGGCAAAACTGACTTTGTAGATGTGGAAATTGGATGGTAGGCAGACAAATCGATGGTTTTCACAATTCGTCTGAGTAGTAGTACCGAGGCATGAGAGAGGAGTTGGCTGGGTTGAGCAGGATCCCAGTTTAGGCTGTAAGAGGTTCTTACCTCCTATTTCCTCTTTCCAGAGCGCCTACTTTGTCTTCATGCTGAGCAGCAAAGCTGGGAGCAACAGAGTGAGACCCTATCTCAAAAAATAAAAAAGGCCGGCGCGGTGGCTCACGCCTGTAATCCTAGCACTTTGGGAGGCTGAGGCAGGCGGATCACGAGGTCAGGAGATCGAGACTATTCTGGTGAACACAGTGAAACCCCGTCTCTACTAAAAATACAAAAAAAAAAAATTAGCCGGGCGTGGTGGTGGGCACCCGTAGTCCCAGCTACTTGGGAGTCTGGGAGAATGGCGTCAACCTGGGTGGTGGAGCTTGCAGTGAGCTGAGATCGCGCCACTGTACTCCAGCATGGGCGACAGAATGAGACTCCGTCTCAAAAAAAAAAAAAAAAGCTAGGAGGCCACTAGACCACTGTCAGCATTCTTTCTCTAGCTCAATCTTCAATTTCCTTTTTTAAAATTTGATGACCTATGAAGGGAAGGATACAAAGATTTTGTGCCTTTTTAAGAGATATAAACACGTTGTGATAATTTTTCTTTTTGAAAATATTAGAACAAGTATTAAGAGGAAATGGACACACCAAGGTAGGGTCAATTTGGGATCCCCTGCCGTGGAATTAGATTTCCTAGTCTAGGCCAGGCACAGTGGCTCACACCTGTAATCCCAGCAGTTTAGGATGCCGAGGCAGATGGATCACCTGAGGTCACGGGTTCGAGACCAGCCTGGCCAACATGATGAAACCCTGTCTCTACTAAAAATACAAAAATTAGCTGGGCATAGTGGCGGGTGCCTGTAATCCCAGCTCCTCAGGAGGCTAAGGCAGGAGGATTGCTTGAACCCAGGAGGTGGAGGTTGCAGTGAGCCGAGATCACACCATTGCACTCCAGCCTGGGTGACAAGAGAGAAACTCTGTCTCAAAAAAAAAAAAAAAAAGTCCTAGTCTAGAAAAGTGGGTGTGCACAGGTCTGTGGATATAGGTTTATTGACTCAGTGGCCATGCAAGGAGAATGCATGTTGGATGTATGAAAATGGATATATTTGGATATATGTAGGCATTAGCTGCCTACAAGCCTATGAACAGAAAGTGAACTTCTTTTTTTTTTTTACTTTTTATTATGAAAAATTTAAAACATTACCAAGAGTAAGGACATAATATGATAAACACCCATATATCCATCATTTATGTGTAACAATTGTTAGTATTTTGCCTCATTTGCTTAATTTTTTTTACTAAAGTATTTTGAAGAAAATACATGCAGTATACATCCCTAAAAGTTAAGAACAATTTGTCTACACAGCCTCAATGCCTTATCACACCTGACAAAATTAGCCAATATTCTCTAATATTCTCTAACGTCTACTTTACAAAATAAGCTTCACATGGTCATTTCATGGGCAAATGGAATTATGAACATTAAGTAGAGAAACCCATTCTCTAGCTACTGATATTCATCTTTATGTCCACAGAGGTAGCTTGGTGTTATGGACAGCGCTCTAGGGCTGAGGACACCTGGGTTCTATTTTTGGGTCTTCCACTTATATGTTGCTTAATTCCTCTTTGTCTCTTGGTTGTAAACAAAGAGAATGGACCAGTATTTGAAGAGCTGATAACCTGTAGGCCTAAAGATTATTTGGCTGTATTTTCATACATTATCGGGATAGTTCAGGGATGATGCAGAAATAAATTGTTCTATCATAGTCACAAACATTATTTCTATCTAAGGTAGCATTTTTTCCCTACAAGAATACACTTGTTTCACTAACTCCTTATTCTTTTCTTCTATGATGCTACTTAGGTGGGCTAAAATGATGGTGTCACTGTGGCTGCTCCTTAAAAGAAACTGAACCAGAAGATGTTCTGACTTTCCCAGAGTGACACAGGGAAGGAGATGCACGCCTCTAGGTTTTTAGTTCTTGACCAGCATGATGGCCAACTTTACGTATTAACTTGGCTAAAATATAGCAGTACCCAGGTATTTAATCAAATAGTAATCTAGATATTGCCATGAAGGTATTTTGTAGATGTGGTTCACATGTACAATCAGTTGACTTTACATAAGAGAAATGACTCTCAATAGGTAGGGGGGCCTCATCTAATCAGTGATCAGTGAAGGACTTAAGGGCAAAAACAGCTTTCTTGAGAAGAAATTCTGCCTCAAGACTGCAACATCAACTCCTGCCTGAGTTTCTGGCCTGCTGACCTGCCCCACAAATTTCAGACTAGCCAGCTGCCGTAACTGTGTGAGCCAATGCCTTTATTTATTCCATAGAGATCATCTCATATATACAGTATACATCCGATTGGTTCTGTTTCTCCAGAGGACCCTAACTCATACAATCTGCTTTATAGACCAGAATAATTTTGAGCATGTGTATGGTATATATTGCAAGTTAGTTTGGCTTCCTCTCAGAATTTTATTAGTGTGGAATTTTAACTCTTTAGATGCATGCTGTTTTGAAATCTTTTTAACATCTAAAAAGAAAAACATTGAGCAAAAACAATACATCACAGATGGCAACGGTTTATTCAAAAGGAGAATAATGAATGCATAGCACTGGAGAAGCACCTGAAACTCCCTGAAATCACCTCCTAAATAAACTGCCTGAGCACAAGTCTTCAGTTCAAGCTCTGTTTTTTGGAAGCATCTAGGTTGAGACAATGACAGACATTTACTATCAAGGAATGGGTTCAGGCTGTGTGCAATGTCTCACACCACTAATCTCAGCACTTTGGGAGGCCGAGGTGGGAGGATCACTTAGGCCACGAGTTTGAGATCAGTCTGGGCCAACATAGCAAACCCTATCTCTACAAAGAAACAAAATTAGAAAAAAAAAATTAACCTGGCATGGTATCACATGCCTGTAGTCCTAGGTTCTCAGCTACTCAGGAAGCCATGAGTTCAAGGCTGCAATGAGCTAGATAGTGCTACTGCACTCCAGCCTGGGCAACAAAGTAAGACACTGTCTCTTTAAAAAAAAAAAAAAAGTGGTGGGGGGTTGGGGAATGCCCTGACCTCAAGAAGCAATTGGACCTGTTGATTAGAAAGAATTCAAAATTAGTTACATCAAAATCATTTTTGAACAACAATGTTTTTCAAACATTAGTTTGGAGCTCTTTATATAAATAAATCTTATTCAGAAATCCAATGTACAAAGAGAACTGGGCTTCCACTTGTATCCTTCTTCCAGAAAGTGCCTAAAATGTATTTGTGTTAGCATGCTAGTGCTGCCATGACAAAGTAGCACACACTGGGTGGTGGTGGGGTGCTTACACAGCAAATGTATTGTCTTACAGTTCTGGGGGTGGAAGCCTGAGATCAAGGTGTCAGCAGGTCTGGCTCCTTCTGCAGGCTGTGAGGGAAGGATCTGTGCCAGTCTTGTCTCCTTGGCTTACGCATGGCCACCTTCTCCCTGTGTCTCCTTACCTTGTCTTTCCTCTATGTATCCCCAGGTCCAACCAGCACCATTTTATAAAGACACCAGTCATGTTGGATTAGAGCCCACTCTAATTGACTTCATTTTAACTTGGTTACATCTTTAAAGGCCCGATCTCCAAATAAGGTCACATTCTGAGGTACTAGGGGTTAGGACTTCAATATATGAATTTGGAAGGGGACACAGTTCAACTCATAGTAGTATTTGAAGACTTTCAGATCACAGTGTGAAAACCACTATTCTCAGTTGGATAATTTTAAACAACTCCATCCATCAGATTAACATTTCGATTAAAGAGGAGAACTTTATTAAGATCCTTAGGGTAACTGTACTACTCAAACTTAAGCATTCTACATGAACAATGTGAACTTTTTTGAATAGCGGAAGCAGTTTATATAGAAACGCCTGACCTCAAAATTCAATGGTTGTCTTGTGGCATAGATCTGTTTGGGAAAAGTTTTGGCTAAGCCTGCAAAGCCTTACCCTTTCATACAGTTTCTTCTATGCCTGGTTGCTAGAACAGTTGGGTCTCCTATTAATCAGTAATACAGAATGCTTGATTGCGCCCCTCCCTACAGTTACTGTATAGGTTTATTATATGCCCCAAATAATTCCCAATCTTATCAGATTGTGACCTGACAAAACAAAATTTTTACAAGAAAAACTCAGAAAAAACATTAAAGGTTATTTTCAAATAAAAGAGTGAAAGAGGGAAATATCCTGAGCAGTTATTTTTTTTTAAAGATTTTACAAAGCCAAGAAGATAGTGCAGAGTTTCCATATACCCCATATTATTTCCCCTGTTATTAACATCTTACATTAGTATCATAAATGTATTACTATTCATACACCACTGTTTATATGTTCTTATTAATTGAAGTCCACTGTTTACTCAGGTTTCCTTCATTCTATGAAATACTGTTTTCTGTTACAGGATCCCGTCCAAGACGTCACATTACATGTGGCTTTCTTGTCTCCTTAGGTTCCTCTTAACTTTGAGTTTCTCAGACTTTTCCTATTTTTGACGGCCTTGACAGTTTTCATGGATATGGCTCAAATATTTTGTGGCTGTCCATCTCTTGGGATTTGTTTGATGTTTTGTGCATCATTAGACTGGAGTTATGGGTTTTTATGGGGAATATCACAAAGGCAAAGTGCCATTTTCATCACATTATATCAAGGGTACCTACCATTAACATACTCTACCATTGTTGACGTTGACCTTGATCACCTGGCTGACGTGGTATTTGTCAGATTTCTCCACCATAAAGCTACTCTTCTTTTCTCCCTCCTTTCCATAATGTACTCTTTGCAAGGCGCCCAGTATACATATTCCACACTTAAGGACTGGGGAGCTGTATTCCACCTTCTTGAGGACAGAGCATCTACATAAATTATTTGGAATTTTTCTGCAAGGGAGATTTGTCTCCTCCCCCATTTATTTATTCAATCATTTATGTCAGTATGAACTCCTGAATGTTTATAATTTATGGTATAATTCAATGTGGGCTGAGTATTCTGCTTGGGATAAGAAGTATTTTAGATTTTGGATTTTGGAATATTTGCACATACACAATGAGATATCTTGGAGATGGGGCCCAAGTCTAAACACAAAATTCATTTGTGTTTCATATACACCTTATACACATAGCCAGAAGGCAATTTTATACAATATTTAAAAATAATTTTGTGCGTGAAACAAAGTTTGTGTTAAGTACTTAGGTGTGGAATTTTCTACTTGTGGCATCACATCAGCACTCATAAAGTTTCGGACTTGGTGCATTTCAGATTAGGCATGTTCAACTTGTACTGTTTTATTTTACTGCTCAAATTGTTACAACTCTCACCATTGGGAGCTCTTTCAGTTGGCTCCTGTGTCCCTTTGACATATTCCCACCAGTGTAGGGTTTGTTTACTTAATTGTTCAATTGCAGCATACATGTACAATAGTATCAGAATTGTTAACCTGTGCCCCTGCAGGAAACGACATCAACCAGAGTACACTGCTCATGTAGAATCCCTTTTGTCTTTCATCTTTTTTTCTTTGCAATTTATTTAGTTTTCTTTATTTTTAATTTTTGTTTTATATATTCAAGGGGTACATGTGCAAGTTTGTTACATGGATATATTATGTAATGATGAGGTTTGGGCTTCTAGTGTACCCATCACCTGAATAGTGAGCATTGTACCCAATAGGTAATTGTTCGAACCTCACCCCTCTCCTATCTTCCCCCATTTTGTTGTCCACAGTGTCTATTATTTTTCTCTGCATGTCCATGTATACCCATTGTTTAGCTCCCACTTAAAAGTGAAAACATATGATACCTGATTTTCTGTTTCTGAGTTATTTCACTTAGGATAATAGCCTCTGGCTTCATCCACGTTGCTGCAAAAGACATAATTTCATTCTTTTTTATGGGTGCATAGTATTCCATGGTATATACATATATATATATATACACACTACATATTTTTAATCCAATCATCTGTTGATGGATATTTAGGTTGATTCCATGACTTTGCTATTGTGAATAGTGCTGCGATAAACATATGAATGCAAGTGTCTTTTTTTTATATCTATATATAAAATCCAGATCCTGTACAATTTTTTTTTTTTTTTTGCAGGTATCTTTTCGATATAACATTTTTTTTCTTTGGATAAGTATTCAGTAGTGGGATTGCTGGGTTGAATATTAGTTTTATTCTTAGTTCTTTGAGAAATTGTCATACAGTTTTCCATGGAGGATGTACTAATTTATATTCCTACCAACAGTGTATAAGCATTGCCTTTTCTCCACATGCTCACCAACATCTGTTATTTTTTGACTTCTTAACAATAGCCATTCTGATTGGTGTTGAGATCATATCTCATTGTGGTTTTAGTTTGCATTTCTCTGATGATTAGTAATGTTGAGCATTTTTTTTGTGTGTTTATTGGCTGCTTGTATGTCTTCTTTAGAAAAATGTCTGTTCGTGTCTTTTGTCTTGTGTCTTTTTAATTTTTTTTTTTTCTTGTTGAGCTATTTGAGTTTCTTATAGATTCTGGATATCAGTCCTTTGTTGGACACATAGTTTGCAAATACTTTCTCTCATTCTGTAGGTTGTTTGTTTACTCTGTTGACTATTTATTTTGCAGTGCAGAAGTTTTTAAATTTATTTAAGCCCCATTTGTCTGTTTTTGATTTTGTTGCATTTGCTTTTGAGGTCGTAGTCATAAATTATTTGCCTAGGCCATTGTCTAGAAGAGTTTTCCCTAGGTTTTCTTCTATGATTTTTCATACATTTAAGTATTTAATCTATCTTGAATTAAACATTTTGTTTATGGTGAGAGTTGGGGTCCAGCTACATTCTTCTGCATATAGCGCTCCAATCTTCCCAGCACCATTTATTGAATCGGGTGTCCATTACCTATTGCATATTTTTGTTGATTTTGTCAAAGATCAGTTGGTTATAGGTATGTGGCTTTATTTCTGCATTCTCTTTCTGTTCCATTGATCTGTGTGTCTATTTTTGAACCATGCTGTTTTGGTTACTATACCCTTGTAGAATAATTTGAAGTCAAGTAATGTGATGCCTCCAGCTTTGTTTCTTGTTAATATTTTTTTCATTCTTTTTTTTTTTTTTTTTGAGATAGGATCTCACTCTGCTGTCCAGGCTGGAGTGCAGTGGCATGATTTGGCTCACTGCAGCCTCAATCTCACAGGCTCAAACGATCCTCCCATCTCAGACTGCCAAGTAGCTTGTACTACAAGTGAGTGCCACCAAGCCCTGCTGTTTTTTTTTATTATTTTTGTAGATATGGGTTCTCACCATGTTGTCCAGGCTTGTCTCAAACTCCTGAGCTCAAGCAATCATCCTGCCTCAGCCTCACAAACTGCTGAGATCACAGGTGTGGGCCACACCTGACCTAGCTTTTTTTTTTTTTTTTTTTTTTTTTTGCTTAGAATTGCTTTGGCTGGGCCGGGCGCAGTGGCTCAAGCCTGTAATCCCAGCACTTTGGGAGGCCGAGGCGGGTGGATCACGAGGTCAGGAGATCGAGACCATCCTGGCTAACATGGTGAAACCCCGTCTCTACTAAAAATACAAAAAAAAAAAAAACTAGCCGGGCGTGGTGGCGGGCGCCTGTAGTCCCAGCTACTCGGAGGCTGAGGCGGGAGAATGGCGTGAACCTGGGAGGTGGAGCTTGCAGTGAGCCGAGATCGCGCCACTGCACTCCAGCCTGGGCGACAGAGCGAGACTCCGTCTCAAAAAAAAAAAAAAAAAAAAAAAAAAAGAATTGCTTTGGCTATTCAGGCTTTTGTGTGGTTCCATATGAATTTTAGGATTGGGTTTTCTAATTCTGTGAAAAGTTATATTGGTAATTTGATAGGCAATGCTTTGAATCTGTAGATTGCTTTGGGCAGTATGGTCATTTTAGTGATATTAATTCTTCCAATCCATGAGCATGTTTATCCATTTGTTTGTGTCATATTATTTCTTCCATTAGTGTTTTACAATTCTTCTTGAAGAGATCTTTCATCTTCTTGGTTAGATGTATCCCTAGGTATTTTATTTTTGTGAATGGCTATTGTAAGTTGGAGTGACTTCTTTATTTTGTTCTCAGTTTGATCATTATTTGTGTATAGAAATGCTACTCATTTTTGTACATTGATTGTGTATCCTGGAACTTTACTGAAATCATTTATCAGGTCTAGGAGCATTTTGGAGAAGTCTTGAGGTCTTCATGTCGTCAATAAACAGAGATCATTTGACTTTCTCTTTTCCAATTTGGATGCCTTTTATTTCTTTCTTTTCCCTAATTGCTATGGCTAGGACTTCCAGTAATATGTGGACTAGGATGTATTTACTCTTACAAATTCTATTCATTTCCAAAGTTACTTAGGTCAGAACCCCCTCTACTGCCCACCCTCTTCAGTGAGGTTGTTTTGTACATTTACAATACAGTTTCATTTTCTTGTCACTGTATGCATTCTGTCCTGTTATCCTCCAACATCCTAAATGACTATTTTTTTTTACATTTGCCTATATTAAAGTTCACGCTTTCTGCTAGAAACTTCTACAGTTTTCACAAATGCATAGTAATCAGGTAGCCACCATTAGAGCATCAGACAGAATACTTTCATCATTCCCCCAAATTCCCTGCACTTCACTTGTTCAGCCCTCCTCTCTCCTCACAAACCCCTGACAACCACGAATCTTTTTACTGTCTCTGTAGTTTTACCTTTTCAGGAATGCCATATAGTTAGAATTATATAGCATGTAGTATTTTCTTTTTTCTTTTTTTTTTTTGAGACGGAGTCTCACTCTGTCGACCAGGCTGGACTGCAGTAGCGCGATCTCGGCTCACTGCAAGCTCCGCCTCCCAGGTTCAGGCCATTCTCCTGCCTCAGCCTCCCGAGTAGCTGGGACTACAGGCGCCCACCACCGGGCGGCTAATTTTTTTAAAATTTATTTTTTAGTAGAGACGGGGTTTCACTGTGTTAGCCAGGATGGTCTCAATCTCCTGACCTCGTGATCCGCCTGCCTCGGCCTCCCAAAGTGCCCAAAGTGCTGGGATTACAGGCGTGAGCCACCACGCCCGGCCAGCATGTAGTATTTTTAAACTGGCTTCTTTCACTTAGTAATATGCATTTAAGGTTTATCCATCTCTTTTTTGGCTTGATATTTTTTTAATTGCCAAAAAATACGCCATCATGTGGATATACCATAGTTTATGTGCCTATTGAAGGACACCTTGGTTACTTCAATTTGAGAGTTACAAATAATACTAATGACATTGATTAAAACAGTGATAGAGTGGCACAAAATTGCCTACACAAAATTGGAATAGGTCAGATATAGATAATTATATGAAATAAAGGTCACATGTGCTGGAATCCCAGCACTTTGGGAGGCTGAGATGGGAGGATTGCTTGAGCTCAGGAGTTGGAGACTAGCCTGGGCAACATAGAAAGACCTCATCTCTACTAAAAATCACAAATATTAGCCAGGCATGCTGGTACACGCCTGTAGTCCCAGCTACTCACGAGGCTGAAGCAGGAGGATCATGAGCCCAGGAGATCCAGATTGCAGTGAGCTACGATCATATACTGAACTCCAGTCTGGGCAACAGAGTAAGACCTTGTCTCGAAAAAAAATTATTGGCTGGTGGGGTGTGGTGGCTCACGCCTGTAATTCCAGCACTTTGGGATGCCAAGCCGGGTGGATCGCCTGAGGTCGGAAGTTCAAGACCAGCCTGACCATCATAGAGAAACCCTGTCTCTACTAAAAATACAAAATTAGCTGGGCGTGGTGGAGCATGCCTGTAATTCCAGCTACTCGAGAGGCTGAGGCAGAAGAATCGCTTGAACCCAGAAGGTGGAGGTTGCAGTGAGCCGAGATCATGCTGTTGCACTCCAGCCTGGGCAACAAGAGTGAAACTCTCTCCAAAAAAAAAAAAAAAAGTCACAAGGATATATTTTTAAATTAGTATGTGGTGGCCGGGTGCGGTGGCTCATGCCTGTAATCTCAGCACTTTGGGAGGCCGAGGTGGGCGGATCACAAGGTCAGGAGATCGAGACCATCCTGGCTAACATGGTGAAACCCCGTCTCTACTAAAAACACAAAAAATTAGCCGGGCGTAGTGGCGGACGCCTGTAGTCCCAGCTACTCAGGGAGGCTGAGGCAGGAGAATGGCGTGAACCTGGGAGGCGGAGCTTGCAGTGAGCCGAGATCGCACCACTGCACTCCAGCCTGGGCGACAGAGCAAGACTCCGTCTCAAAAAAAAAAAAAAAAAAAAAAAATTAGTGTATGGTAAAGTAGCAACTTCAATTATTGAATATGTCATTTTCATTACATGTTGCCTGCCACTTACTCAGTGTTCTTCATGCATTCAGATGATTTATAATAACTAATCACCTATATTTAAATAACTTGGGTCTATCAAAAAAGGTATTACTTGTGATAATTTTTTAATTATGCAAATCTAAATGGTAGGCTTTAATTTTATGGCTCATTTCCACATAGTTTTATTCCTTTTCCATGGATGACTTAGTTTTTTTGAGGGCCATCTTGATTTCCCCTTAGCAAAAACCCAGTATAACAGCATTTCTTTCGTTTCACAATGAATGGTACAATTAAGATTTAATCAGAAGCACACTAGTAAGAGAATTGAAAGCTACTCTGAACCTGTAAATGAAATGTTACACTTTAAAATTGTTCACATGTTGCAACCCACAGCCTTAAAAGGCTACCATATGTAAACTTAATTTGAGACGGAGCTTTTTAAAATAACATGATCACTTGTTACACTGAACCTCTTCCTTGTCATGTGTCCACCAAAAAAGCTCATTTTATCTAAAAAAGAAAGGCTCACAGATGCTTCAAGGAAGAAAAGGGGAATTTTCAGCATATGTGCTTTACAAAGAATATCCTGTACAAGCATTCAAGGGTGAGGAGAAGACTTTACTCTCCTTAATACATGTCCTACCTACTTCTCCCACTTTTTTTCTTTTTCTTTTTTTTTTTTTTTTGAGATGGAGTCTCTCTCTGTCAGCCAGGCTGGAATGCAGTGGCACAATCTTGGCTCACTGCAACCTCCGCCTCCCGGATTCAAACAATTCTTCTGCCTCAGCCTCCTGAGTAGCTGGGACTACAGGCACATACCACCACGCCTGGCTAATTTTTGTATTTTTAGTAGAAATGGGGTTTCACCATGTTGGTCAGGCTGGTCTTGAACTCCTGACCTCGTGATCTGCCTGCCTCGGCCTTCCAAAGTGCTACGATTACAGGCATGAGCCACCGTGTCCGGTCCTCTCCCAATTTTTATAGCCTCACAAAGATGCACGTTTAGGAAGTGCTTTGTCCATCACATATAAATTGATTTTTAATAAATATGTAACTTTAAATGATGCTTTAAAAAACTAATACTTACTAGAATTTGGGCCTTCTAACTTTTTTCAAATTTAGAAATATCATTAACTTTTCTGAAATTTAGAAATACCATTTCAAAGACTGAAACAGAGGGGATATTTAAAGGTGATTTGCATCTACAGCCATACCACCCTAAACAGGCTTCTCATTTGAATTGAGATTAATTGCTTTTCTGAATGGTGGGTTGGAATAGCAATTTAGTGTAGAACTGTGAGCCTTGGTGAGGCTGCTGAAAATGACCTATTGATATCAGCTGACTATAAGAAAGAGGAGTGACTTTGCTCCAGCGTGGATTTCTGGAAATTATATGTATAAGTGCCTAAGGCTTGAAAGGTTTCTGATAACCTGGACTATAAGTAGATTCGTATTATAGAAACCTTTTCTATCCATCCTGTTCTTTACATCCAAGTCCAGAGGGCCTAATCATGGGATGAAGCAGAGAAATAACCAAGTGCTTGCAAACATTATGGAGACCAGAAATTGCAGGAAATCCAGAACACTCAAAGTCTTGACATTCAGAGGGTGGCCCAGAATTTATGCTCTAAATGCAGAACGTCTCTGGAGACAATTTATTATCCACAGGTCTCAGCCATTAAGACAATATATTATCCTAATCAGTACAACTTCTAATAATGGGGTAGATGATATTTTAATATATTTTGAAAGGAAGTAGAAGGATCTTCTAGAGGTAATTATTTTAGAGAGATGGCTAATTATCTCATGTTTAAAGATCTCCAGGAAAGATGACTTTATTAACCTTGAGCCTTACATTTCTTTTTCTACATTTTTTAGAATATAACCTGAATAGTAGTGGCCACATATAATGCCTCTCAGGATGACATTGAATCACATTTCTTCCAGAATGGCATTCATTTGCTCAGAATGTATAACCAAGGATACACATAAACACACGTGTGCATGCACGCAGGCACGCATGCACTAAAGCAGAGATTAAGACCAGCATGGAATAACAGACTTGCTGTCCTGAGTTGATATCATTTCATTTTAAAGCAGAGAAATTTGATGGTTTTGATGTTTTCATGTTTTAGGTAATCCATCATAGCTTTGTGCCCGGTAAGTGTATTATTTGCTTTAGACTTTATGAAATACTAGAAATACCTTATGGGTCTTCAGTTTTTTCCTTGTAGATCCCTAGATGTCCTGGGATCTGAGGCTGAAACCCATTGATTTACAGAATGGTGACAACAGAGTCACTGCTTGTACATTATGGTCATTTCAGGCACTATGGTAACTGAATTGAATCTTGGCAAAGATGATCCAGATAATCAATATATATTTGCATTTGAAGACGGATCATAATCCAATAATGTTTGCCACAATCAATTAAATCTTTTTGTATAAAAATGGTCCAAATATGCAGCTGGATGTGGTGGCTCATTCCTGTAATCTTAGCACTTTGGGAGGCCCAGCAGGTGGATCGCTTGAACCTAGGAGTTTGAGCCAGCCTGGGCAACATGGTGAAACCCTGTCTCTACCAAAAATACAAAAATCAGCCAGTCTCATAACCTGGTCTCAAAATAGGTAAATAGATAAAAATTTAAAAATAAAACATAAAATATAAGTTTAAAAAAGAATGGCCCAAATAATGAGTTTTATATTTTTGTAAAGAACCATACATATGGTATGAATTGAAGGGTCCCGGAAAGGTCCAGTTGCCTCAAAATTCCTCCCTTTACCAAACCTACTTAATACCATCTACTTCCTTTTCCCCAGTGTGGTCTCCAGAAGGGCACTGTTTAAGATTCATTTTCCATTAAGAGGGAAGAGAGGGCCTTGCACTGGACACCTATTAGATTTGGCACCCAGTTCCCCTTTTCTACAAACCTCTCCCTTCTCTGCTCATCCACATGGTCACAGGTAGGCTTCCAAGCAGCCATGGTTATATATTGTGGAGTCCTAATTAGGGAAAAGGAGTCAGACTGGTAGGATGAAGGGAAAGCAAAGAGATAAAGTAAATAAGCTATAGGTCTGCCTTTCTTCATGGTCCAGGACGTATAAGCGAAAAGAGGAAGCAGATAAGCTATAAGTCTGTCTCTCTTTATGGCCCAGGACATATAGTCCTTCTGAGCAAATAACATACACAACTCACAAACTTTCTGCTTATCACCAAATGCTTCAATTCATCATCAAACACGTTGGCTGACAGAAGAATGCAAGTTGGCTTTCTGCTACCTTCACATTATCAATCAGCCCAACAACCATCCAATAAAATCTCCAGCAAGCCTTTGTTTCCTTGTAGACAGCTCCTCTTCTGCTGGTTCTGCCCACTGCTCCCTGGCAACATATTCTCATACTTTCTTTAATAAATCTGCCTTTCTTTACCTACAACTGTCTTGGTAAATTCTTACCCACCCCAAATCCCATACCTCACCACCAGCCCAGATAGCTGCTGCTCACCTTAGGCATATATATGGCCCGTAACCATCATGTTGGCTACAATCTGGGCTGAATAGAGATTCCTTGGAAAAATTGGGATTGGGAATGAGGTCTGGTCTTTGTGTGGGTTGAAATCTTTAATGCAAGACATACAAAAAACGGGAGTTTGGGCTGGGCACGGTGGTTTGTACCTATAATCCCAGCACTTTGGGAGGCCAAGGTGGGTGGATCACCTCAGGTCAGGAGTTCGAGACCAGCCTGGCCAACATGGTGAAACCCCGTCTCTACTAAAAATACAAAACTTCACTGGGTGTGGTGGTGTGCGCCTGTAATCCCAGCTACTCGGGAGGCTGAGGCAGGAGAATTGCTTGAACCTGGGAGGCAGTGGTTGCAGTGAGCTGAGATCACACCATTGCACTCCAGCCTGGGTGACAACAGTGAAACTCTGTCTCAAAATATATATATATATATAAAATAATAACGGAGTTTGTGTAGCTATATTTTCTACCACAAAGCCTGGGACAACTTAGAGACATGTAGAGTAGAACAAGGACAGACCAAGTGTTTGGTGCATAGTTCCAATCCCATCCTGAGACGTGGTCTTGGTTTCATCCTTGAATTTCTCACTTTTTGTTGAAGTTAACTTGTGTTGGTTTCTGTTTCTCAAAACCAATAAAGATCCAACAGATAGGCTGTCTTGATGGAAGTCTATTCGTCAGTCCAAGAGTCACATTATTGCCTCTACTAGATCAGCCAGTAGTTATCCTCAGATGCACAGAGAATCTAGTCTCTGAAGACCTAGGAATACAAACAAGGGACCCCAGGAGAATCAAAATGAGATCTTGGCTTACATCTGACTAATCCAAGATTTATATGTATGCACAAATGTATACATATTTCTTTGTTGTAAAACCAAATAATTATTTTAAATAGTTGTCATAGTCTTTAAAATGTTAATAGACCACTAAAAGGGAACTGATATGCATGATATGCAACCATCTTCCCTGTGGTATTCTGAGCAGCAGAATGGTTTTTTTTCTTTTTTCTTTTTGGTGGGTAATTTCTTTCTCTCTCTCTCTCTCTTTTTTTTTTTTTTTTGAAGAAAAAAATGACCCTATCAATAGTTTTATCATTCAAATATAAAAAGCATAGTTCTCCATTCTTCATAAAGAGCTAGGGTGGACGCAGCTGGAAAGGATTGAATAATTAAAATATCAATCAGAAGAGCAGAGATTATTATTATTATTATTTTTTTTTTTTTTTTGAGGCAGAGTCTCGCTCAGTCGCCCAGGCTGGAGTGCAGTGGCGCGATCTTGGCTCACTGCAAGCTCCGCCTCTCGGGTTCACACCATTCTCCTGCCTCAGCCTCCCAAGTAGCTGGGACTACAGGCGCCCGCCACCACACCCAGCTAATTTTTTGTATTTTTAGTAGAGACGGGGTTTCACCGTGTTAGCCAGGATGGTCTCGATCTCCTGACCTCGTGATCCGCCCGCCTCGGCCTCCCAAAGTGCCGGGATTACAGGCGTGAGCCACTGCGCCCGGCCAAGAGCAGAGATTAAATGACTTTATCTGAATACAGCAATTGGGCAACATTAGAATTGAAAGCAAAATCAAATCGCTGTAAAAGAAGCAAACGTTTTAACGCTGGCCCTGTCTTTAAGTAAGCATAGCATAAGGATGGTAACAAGTGGTACTTGCTCCAAATGTTGCCATAGGTAAATTCAGGAACATCCACTTCTCTGAGACATGGACATTCGTACACTTCATCTTGACTGTAACATTTACTTCCTATGCTTCTGTTGTTACGTACACAGTGAATATGAAATATAACTTATTGATAAAGAATATTTAAATGTTGATATATTTTTTAAGACATGCTGTATAGAAATAACATCTTGTTGATTTCTCTAGTAATCTATGTATCTTAGGAAATTAAATGGATAATAAACAATAAATAATAAAACATACTTTAAAACTGTCAAGAGACACATAAAATCCATATGTGGTTATTAATAAGCATTGAACAACAAGTTGTTTTTTTTTTTTTTAATTTTGAGACAGATTCTTGCTTTGTTGCCTAGGCTGGAGTGCAGTGGCGTGATCCTGGCTCACTGCAACCTCTGCCTACTTGGGGTTCAAGTGATTCTCCTGCCTCAGCCTCCCAAGCAGCTGGGACTACAGGCGTGCACCACCACGCCCAGCCAATTTTTGTATTTTTTGGTATTTTAGGTAGAGGTGGGGTTTCACCATGTTGGCCAGGCTGGTCTTGGACTCCTGGGCTCAGGTGATACACCTGCCTTGGCCTCCCAAAATGCTGAGATCACAGGCGTGAGCCACTGTGCCCAGCCTGAACAACAAGATTTTTTAATAGTGCAATCACTTTTCTATTTATAATTAACATATCTTTATGAGTCAGAGTTCTCCAGAGAAACAGAACCAATGGGAAACATATATATCTAGATATGGGTAGACAATGAGATTAATTACAACAAATGGTTCACATGACTATGGACGCTAAGAAGTCTAAGAAGTCCCAACATCTGCATTCCACAAGCTGGAGACCCAGGAGAGTTAATGTGTAGTTCCAGTCTGAAAGCCAGCAGGCTGGAGATTCAAAAAGAGTCAATGTTTCAGTTTGAGTCCTAAGGCAGAAAAAACTAATGCACCCCCCAACAGTCAGGAAGGAGGAGTTCCCTCTTATTCAGCATTTTTATTCTTTTCAGGTCTTCAATGGACTGACTGAATGAAGCCCACCCACACTAGGAAAGGCAATCTGCTTTACTCAGTCTACCAATTCAAATGTTAATTTCATCCACAAATGCTGTCACAGATGCACCCAGAATGACATTTGATCAAATAAATTAACCATCATAAATCCATTCCTTGTTAACCTGGCATCTATATGTATCTCCAAATAAAGACAATAACAAGATCATAATTATACCTAGTATGATACCACTATCTTCATACAACTGAACATGACTAACCCCTATTCCAGAAGAGGAGATAAAGTCCTTGAGTGATGTTTAACTCTTCTCCTTGATATTTTATAACTTAAATATGATGATATAAAATTAACAGTACTTACATATTATATTATAGTATGATAATATGAAGTCAACATATCTTTTTTTTTTTTTTTTAGATGGAGTTTCACTCTTGTTGCCCAGGCTGGAGTGCAATGGCGCAATCTCGGCTCACTCACTGCAACCTCTGCCTCCTGGGTTCAAGTGATTCTCATGCCTCAGCCTCTGGAGTAGCTGGGATTACAGGCACACAGCACCATGCCTGGCTAATTTTTTTGTATTTTTAGTAGAGATGGGGTTTTGCCATGTTGGTCAGGCTGGTCTCAACCTCCTGACCTCAGGTGATCCACCCACCTCAGCCTCACAAAGTGCTGGGATTACAGGCATGAGCCACTGCACGCAGCCTAAAGTCAATATAACTTATAAGAGAATAAAAGAGAGAAGAAAATAAAGATATTTGGGTTATGTGTGTGTGTGTATGTATATATATATATGTGTATATGTGTATATATACACACACATATTCATAACAAAATATGGAGAAATATTCATAATAATTATATTCTCAATTTCTATAACTTGTCACATGGTCATAGCTCGTATTTATAACTACCTTCTATCGCCCATTCTGTATTATCTTTGATGTCAGCAAGCACCTCAGCTGGTGGTGATCCTTTACCTGTAGGGTAATCCAAACCTCCATTCCTGAATTGCCTGGGCCATTCACAGTTCTGCCTAGATTAGCTTGTTGTAGCTTTCCATCAGTCTTAATAGTAGGGCATAATAATACTAAGAAATACCGTAAGGGATCTCCTGTATTTCAGACATACTCTTCCTTACTTCCATTGTGGAGTAGTAGTCCAATTTCCCCTTGGTATCACCCCAGCCAGCACTGTAACTCTCTTCTTTAACCATTGATTTAGAGGGAGCCCAAAGTGGCCAGGTGGCAATCTTCAATTCCAATTCACTCATTCTTGTATCTCCTGGTGGATGCACTCCTCCTTTGGACCTCTAGCCCAGCAGGGCATAAAGTCATTAGAACAGGAAGCAAAAATTTTGCTAGTGGGTCACTAGGAGTAATAGTGAGTGGTGCCATTCTCATTTCTACTTGTGAATGCTGGCTCTCCAAGAAATAGTACCACATATTAGGCATCTAATTAACAAGAGAGTTTCTGTTATATTAGGAAATGGGTTCAGTGATCAGACTTTGGTCACTGACAATATATATCTACTGAAGCACACATTTTTTATGTATATTTTCATTCATTTGTAAATTGAACAAATATTTATTAAAATTATGTTGATACAAACTCAAAGTTCTAATACCATTCATCTATTAGAAATATACATTTACAGCCAGAGAGTTTGTCAAGTAAATGTGATTCAACTTCATTGTTTTAAAAATATCTTCTAATGCCGAAGCTATAAGATAATCTATCTTCAGGTGAAAAAAAAATCTGTCTTCAGGTGAGAGATCTGGAAATGAGATTGGCCACTGGAGTGAGTAGATTAGACTATTTGCAGAGTATCATGAATGAACAACATGATTTACATGTCCCATGTGTTCAGGTCGTTCTACTCAGGCATGCAAAGCTTATGGACATTTACTTACAGCATTGTTTTGTCCATTAAAGAATTACAAAAATAAAAATGTTTCCATTGATGTATCAATCTGAAAAGCACTTAAAGCAGATGTGCATTCGTGTTACATAAATTCAATGTAACAAATGTATTGAGTGCCTTCTCTGTACAAGACATCAGGCTAAGTGCTTCTAAGTATACAAATAGAAATAGGACACAGTCCACAGTCTCCATAAAATCATCTCATGGCTGGAGTTGACATAAGATATACATTCTGACTTTAATAAAGAGTGAGGTAAAACACAGAAAAGGTTGCCATTTAAGAGAGCAAGTTGAACACATGATTAGATCTGTTCCTTCCTGAAATCCCACAAGATTTGTAAAAGGACTTTTAAAAAGACACATAAGAACATAGAGAACAAGAGAAAAGAAAAAGTAAAAATATTGGTGCTTGGGATGGTGATGCACACCTGTAGTCCCAGCTACTTGGGAGGCTAAGGCAGGAGGATCACTTGAGCACAGGAGTTTGTTTGTTTGATTGTTTGTTTGTTTGTTTTTTTGAGATGGAGTCTTGCTCTGTTGCCCAGGCTGGAGTGCAGTGGCGTGATCTTGGCTCACTGCAAGCTCTGCCTTCCGGGTTCACGCCTTTCTCCTGCCTCAGCTCCCGATTAGCTGGGACTACAGATGCTTGCCACCATGTCCAGCTAATTTTTTGTATTTTTTAGTAGAGATGGGGTTTCACCATGTTAGCCAGGATGGTCTCAATCTCCTGACTTCGTGATCCACCCACCTCGGCCTCCCAAAGTGCTGGGATTACAGGCATGAGCCGCTGCACCCAGCTGAGCACAGGAGTTTAAGTCCAGCCTGGGCAACATAGCAAGACCCCATCTCTTCAAAAATATATTGGAAGCTGGAAAGCAGGTGGACTAATAAAAACTGACTTAGCAGAACCCAAGCAGAAAAGCTAATCTGTATGCCTATAGCAGGAAAAAAAGGCAACTGAATTATATTATGGAACCCTCAAAGAGCCCAAGAAGTGAAAAGACATCAGGTACCTCTGAAAATGTAGATAAAAGAAGAACCAAAACAGGATGATTGAAAGGCTATTTATAATACCCTCCCTACTATTCTATGTCCCATCCCAACTCCAACAGAATACCACTAAAATCCTGATATCTGGAGAAAGCGAAGCAAAGGGAGTCTGGACCAAGAGACATAAGCATATTCGAGGGCAGGGACATTTTGCTAAAACAGGGGGATTAAGTAAAAGTTCATTCACTGAAGTTGAGTTGCCAGCACTGCCAGGATCAGAGATTACTGGCAGCAAGGTAGCATGCTGGCAGAGTCTTCTCTGAAGAGGATAATCTGCCCAAGAGAAACAATTTAAAATACTGATGTTTTCAATGCTTTGTTTTGGGTGACCATCCTGTGCATTTTAAGATGTTTTGCAGTGTTCTTGGTCTCCATTCATCAGATGCTAGTATCATACCCTTCTCCCAGTTTTGATAACCAAAAATGTTTCCAGACATTGCTAAATATACCACAAGGGTGGGGAGCAAAACTATCCCCATTGAGAACCATTGGCCTACACTGAAACCCACAGTCAAAAAGAACTATCCATGAACACAGAGTTTCCATTCAGCTTTGTAGTGCCTCTCTCTTAAATGTAAGAAGAAAGCCAAGGTTAACTAGGCACTTAAAGAAAGGTATAGACAAAAACAAACAGGAATAAAAGTAACTTGGCTGGGTGCGGTAGCTCACGTCTGTAATCCCAGCACTTTGGGAGGCTGAGGTGGGTGGATCACCTGAGGTCAGGAGTTCGAGACCAGCCTGACCAATATGATGAAACCCTGTCTCTACTAAAAATACAAAAATTAGCCAGGTGTGGTGGTGGGTGCCTGTAGTCCCAGCTATTTGGGAGGCTGAGACAGGAGAACTGCTTGAACCCGGGAGGCGGAGGTTGCAGTGAGCCAAGATCACGCCACTGCACTCCAGCCTGGGTGACAGAGTGAGACTCCATCTCAAAAAATAAAATAAAATAAATAAATAAAAGTAACTTGGAAGAAACAGACTAGGAGGAAAACAAAGACTTTAAAAGATATAACATCTACATAGGATGCCAAGGAGGGCGGATCACCTGAGGTCGGGAGTTTGAGGCCAGCCTGACCAATAAAAAATACAAAAATTGGGCCGGGCGCGGTGGCTCAAGCCTGTAATCCCAGCACTTTGGGAGGCCGAGACTGGCGGATCACGAGGTCAGAAGATCGAGACCATCCTGGCTAACATGGTGAAACCCTGTCTCTACTAAAAAATACAAAAAAAACTAGCTGGGCGAGGTGGCGGGCGCCTGTAGTCCCAGCTACTCGGGAGGCTGAGGCAGGAGAATGGCGTGAACCCGGGAGGCGGAGCTTGCAGTGAGCTGAGATCCGGTCACTGTACTCCAGCCTGGGCGACAGAGCGAGACTCCGTCTCAAAAAAAAAAAAAAAAAAAAAAAACAAAAATTAGCTGGGCGTGGTGGTGTGTGCCTGTAATCCCAGCTACTCAGGAAGCTGGGGGAGGAGAATCTTTTGAACCTGGGAGAGTTTGCAGTGAGCCAGATCATGTCACTGCACACCAGCCTGGGTGGCAGAACGAGACTCCATCTCAAAAAAAAAAAAAAAAAAAGATATAGCATCTACAAAACAAGAAAATTTGGGAATTAAAAATACAGCAGAAATGAAAATACTCAGTAGAAGCATTGAAGAACAAAGTTAACAAAATTTCTAGGAAGTACGATAAAAATATACAAAGAGATGAAAAACTAGGAGGACATAGAAGTTGAGAAAATTTAAGTAACCATCTAGGCGGACTGCATTAGGATCAGCTTAAGTTGCTGTAACAGGGACTCCAAAATATAGTGGCATTCATAGCACAGAAGTTCTTTTCTCTGGGGCCTAGAGTAGGTAGATGACTCTGCTTTATGACCAGCTGGCTCCGTCATGCTAAACATGTTGCATCCATATCCATCGCTGTATCCAGGCTGATGTTTCAGTTATGAACATTTCCTGTCCAGGTGCAGTGGCTCACACCTGTAATCCCAGCACTTTGGGAGGCTGAGGCGGGTGGATCACCTGAGGTCAGGAGTTTGAGACCAGTTTGGCAAACACGGCCAAACCCTGTCTCTACTAAAAATACAAAAATTAGCCAGGCGCAGTGGCATGCACCTGTAATCCCAGCCACTCGGGAGGCCGAGGCAAGAGAATTGCTTGAACCCAGGAGTCAGAGGTTGTAGTGAGCTGAGATTGCACCACTACACTCCAGCCTAGGTGACAGAGCAAGACTCCATCTCAAAAACAAAACAAAACAAAACAAAAAACATTTCCTAACAGGAAGAGGGTGGATACAATTCATGACTTGAAGATATGACCAGTAAGATATATGCACTTCAGTTCACACTTAACTGCAAGGGAGGTTGGAGCATGTAGTCTTGCCATGTTCAGCTAAATCTCAGGAGTTCTATCATTAAAAGGAAGGAGAGAATGGATGTTGGAGGAAGTCGAGCAATCTCCACTATAAGGTTTAACATCTGGCTGGGCCTGGTGGCTCACACCTATAATTCCAGCACTTTGGAAGGCAGAGGTAGGAGGATTGCTTGAGGCCAGGAATTCAAGACTGGCCTGGGCAACATAGTCAGACTCCATCTCTACAAAAAATAAACACAAAAATTATAGCTGGGCATGGTGGCATGTGCCTGTAGTTCCAGCTACTTAGAAGGCCGAGGATCCCTTGAGCTCAGGAGTTCATGGCTACTGTGAGCTATGATTTTGCCACTGCACTCCAGCCTGGGCAACAGAATGAGACCCTGTCTCCAAAAAAAAGAAAAAAGATTTAACATCTAAATAAAAAAGGTCCAAAAGAGTGAACCAGAGAAAATAGCAGAGAGGAAATCAGCAAAGAACTATATATTTGGGTGACTAGCTTTTGCTGTGGTGGTAATAAACCTCTTCCAAGGGAGACAACCCAAAAGTCTGACCATGTCATAGTATAAAGCTCAGTCTAGAATCTCAAAGTCTGGAATCAGGATAACCTCAGAAACCAGCAAACATGTATTTGGGTGACTAGGTTTTACTGTGGTAATAAACCTCTTCCAAGGGAGACAACCCAAAAGTCCGATCATGTCATAGTATAAAGTTCAAAGTCTAGAATCTTTGGGTAGTATGTGGGACAGTTTCTACAACAGGTTCAAATGTGGCTCCTTCAGATCCAGACACCTATGAGCTGAAAGGCTAAGCTCTCTCACCTCATATACCAACGCACAGTGATGAAACGGGATCAGTATAACCTAGGAAATGGGGACCGGAGACACACAGCAGACGTTAGCCCACTGCAAAAATGTAACAAAACAGTGGTTTCTAAACTATTTTTTCTGTAGGGGAAACTTGAAAATAATCTTATGTGGAATTCCAATAATTAAAGCAGATCAAGGTGGGCTGCTCTGCTTAGGGACTGGAATGCTCACTGAGCTCCTCTTACCCTCAAACTAGGGGCTGCTCCTGAGGAAACTCCACAATATCTTTAGAGGCCATGAAGCATAGCAAAAGTGAGGTCATCAAGAGATAGTCAACTTTTGTTTCAACAAAGAGAGTAAAGGGACTGTTTAGAGAAGATATTGGAGAAAACAGAAATTACAGATGATAGATCATGAGTTCCAAAGGACCCAGTAGAATGGTTTGGGAAGGTGGGAAGGCATTGGAAACTGGGTCAGGTGGGATGTGTAAGGTGGTATGGTACACTCTCCTTTCATCATACTGGCCTAGGCAGTGCCCCAACAATTTTAAGCCCAACCATTATGCTGCTCTACACTTTCACCTGAACAACTAAACACTGCTGAAGAGAACACCTAATTAGGTCTGTTGATTAGACCTTAAAACTGTGCTCACAGATCTCAAATAGGCATTCAATATTGCCTGGCAATGTTATTATATATACCTAATAAATTTATTTTTTCATAAGTTTATTTTTTTCCAGAATAATTATTTCATACCTTCTTTTTGAGCCTCAAACTGCTTATATTCTACCCCTCTCTAAAGGAAATCATATTTCAATAAATATTTATTGAGCATCTATTTTATGCCACTGTTCTAAGCACTGAGAGAGCAGTGGACAACACTCTCAAGGAACTTAAATTCCAGTGCGGGGAGACAGAAATAAACAAGTGTATAGGATTCTATATGGTGCTAAGTGCTATGGAAAAAAAATAAAGCAGGTTGGGAAAAAGAGAATGCTGATAAAAGCAGCAGATCACAGATTCTTCTAAGGCATAACAAGAGCTTTGCTTTAACTTTGGGTGATATCTGTAGCCTCTGGTGGAGTCAAAACAAAAAGAGTGACATGATCCAACTTAGGTTTTGAAGGAATCACTTTGCCTGCTGTAGTAAGAATAAACCATCCATAAGAGAGCAAGAGTATGGATAGGGAGACTGTTTGATTGGCCTTGGTTCCTGGGCCTTTTCTGGTCATCTTTGACTACCTTCTTGGCCTAAATTCTTGCTTCCCCACTATTCCATGTTTTCATGGGAAAAATTGTCCAAGTATAATTTTCAAAAAGTTAAAAACATGACTCATACAAATATAGAATGAAAATGTGTCAAATGTTTATTAACTCATTAATATTAACTCAATGTCTCTCAAACTGGGTGAAGGCACTGAAAAAAATAATGTTAGAATTAGGTTGCTGGACAGCATAGGGGATCATGGTGGACGGGAGGCAGGACTAGATTGCAGCTCCCACGCAGACAGACAGAGCAGTGTGTGGAGACTCGCACTGTAAACTTTTGCTCCAGAACTACTGCAGGAATAAGCCAGGAAAGCCGAGAAAACCCACAGACCCTCTGAAGAAAGTGGATGACTCCTGCCGGACCCTGTAGACACCCCAAATACTGTGAGTGCCTGTCAGGCCTCTGAGCCCAAGCCAAGCCATCGCATCCCCTGTGACTTGCACGTATAAGCCCAGATGGCCTGAAGTAACTGAAGAATCACAAAAGAAGTGAAAATGCCCTGCCCCGCCTTAACTGATGACATTCCACCATAAAAGTGAAAATGGCCGGTCCTTGCCTTAAGTGATGACATCACCTTGTGAAAGTCCTCTTCCTGGCTCATCCTGGCTCAAAAAGCTCCCCCACTGAGCACCTTGTGACTCCCACTCCTGCCCGCCAGAGAACAACCCCCCTTTGACTGTAATTTTCCTTTACCTACCCAAATCCTATAAAACGGCCCCACCCTTATCTCCCTGCCTGCACCCAGGTGATTAAAAAGCTTTATTGCTCACACAAAGCCTGTTTGGTGGTCTCTTCACGCGGACGTGCATGGCAGTGCCCAAGCTGTGGAAGTGGGAAACTAGAATTGTCCACCCCTGAACACATACCCTCACTAGGGAACCTGAAGGTCTGGATCACAGGAGAATATTCTGACCTTACCTGGAGCTGAGTCAATTTAGAGAGCCGAGCAAAATACAGGGGTAAAGGAAGCAGCAGGAAAAGCCCTGTGGGCTCTCTGGGTCCCTGGGTAGCCATTTCTGCCTTGTCTCACAGGGGTCCTTGAGGAGGGCTGCCAGGGAAAAGACCACAGGGAGAAGGAAACCTCTAGCCGAACTTTGTAACAATTCCAACTGAATGTGAAGTCTCCTGGCATGAATCTGGTGTGCAGTTTCGCAGACTGGGAGGAACAAAAACCCAGCCCGCTTTCACAGTGGGAGGCTGGTAGCCTGGGGCAAGCTCTCAGCCCTGCTCTCCCACTGACTGGAAATTGACTTGGTGCTGTTGGGGGGTGCACAATGGGAGTGAGACAAGCCTTTTGGGTTGCCTGGGAGCTGGGTAAGGCCTTTGACTGCCAGCTCTCTCCCACTTCCTTGACTAACTGCATGACACAGCAGAGGCAGCCATAATGCTACTGGGAACATAACTCCATTGACCTGGGAACCACATCCCCATTCCCCACAGCAGTCAGAGCAAGGCCCACCCAAGGAGAGTCTAAGCTCAGACAGGCCTAAACCTGCCTCAACCTGATGGTCTCCTTCCCTACCCACCCTGGTAGCTGAAGACAAAGGGCATATACTCCTCTGAGTTCTAGGGCTCTGCCCACCACCTGATCCTCCCTATACTACCACAGCTGATGCTCTCTTCAAAGTGCCACCTGCCTCCTGGCAGGAGGCCAATCAGCACAAAAATAGTGCATTAAACAACCAAAAACCAAGGACCCTCACAGAGTTCATTTCACCCCCCTGCCACCTCCTCCAGGGCAGGTGCTGATATCCACAGCTGAGACACCTGCAGACTGTTCACATCACAGAACCCAGTGTAGACAATCCCCAGTACCAGCCCAGAGCCTGGTAGACCTGCTGGGTGGCTACATCCAGAAGAGAAATAACAATCACAACAGCTCAGCTCTCAGGAAGCCACATCCCTAGGAAAAGGGGGAGAGTACTTTGTCAAGGGAACACCCCATGGGACAAAAGAATTTGAACAGCAGCCTTGAGCCCTAGACCTTTCCTCTGACACAGCCAACCCAACTGAGAAGGAACCAGAAAACAATTCTGGTACTATGATAAAACAAGGTTCTTCAACATCCACAAAAAAATCACACTGGCTCACCAGCAATGGATCCAAACCAAGAAGAAATCCCTGATTTACCTGAAAAAGAATTCAGAAGGTCAGTTATTAAGCTAAAATCAAGGAGGCACCAGAGAAAAGCAAAGTCCAATTTAAGGAAGTAAAAAATGATACAAGAAACGAGGGGAGAAATCGTCAGTGAAATAGATAGCATAAATAAAAAACAATCAAATTCCTGAATCAAAACTTCAGGAAACAATGGATGCACTTACAGAAATGCAAAATGCTCTGCAAAGTCTCAGCAATGGAATCAAACAAGCAGAAGAAAGAACTTCAGAGCTCAAAGACAAGGTTTTTAAATTAATCTAATCTGAAAAAGAAAAAATAAGAAAATATGCCTCAGTATGCTGATTGTTTTTTACTTTATTTCCAAATTTGAGGTAATTTTTCATAACAATTTCCCATGAAAACAAATTTTTTGAAAGTCTCACAGAGTCTTGATTAACATTTTGAATTTACAAGAGGAATGTGAGGTGGCATCGTAGGTCAATTTCTCTTTCTCTTTTCTGGTTTCCAGACGTTTCCCTTTGATTGCTAGTTTTTGCTGTTACAATATCGCAGGCAAGAGATGCAAAGGACCTGAATTTAGGCAATAGCATTACTTTTTTTTTTAATTAGGTTTACATTTAAGACAAGACCTTTCCTTATTCTTATTCTTCTTATTCTTACACTATGGGGCTATTGTATCATGATAAATATAATCTTCTCTCATAATCATTAGTTAATCTCTTCAGCAATATACGTAACTACCATCTAATTCTCAGACCCTATTTGAATTTTGCTAGTTGTCCCAGTAATGTCCTGTCAGGTGCAGTTCCTTAATCTTTCCTTGACTTTTGTAGCTGTAACACTTTTGAAGATTACAGTCGAGGTATTTTATGTAATGAACTTTAATTTGGTTTGTCTGACACCTCCCTCACGATTGGAATCAGATTATGCATCTTTGGCAGGAAAATAACAGAACTGACACTATATTCTCCTAACTGCAGGCTATCAGGTGCACACAATTTCTGTATGTTCCATTATGATGATGTTCATGTTGATCGTTTGATTAACATAGGACTGGACAAGCTTTTCCACTGTAAATTTACTCCTTTTTCCCCATTTGTAATTAATAAGTATCTGGTGGGGAGAATCTATGAAAATATATAAATGTACTTATCAATCTATTACTTAAATTGATCCCTGTGAGCTTGTGGTTTTGTTTTATGTAATGGGTTACAATTTGTTAACCATTATTTTGATGCTGAGATTGACTCAGATTTGACCAGTGGGAGTCTATTTAAGATGGTTTCAGTATGCCCTTGACATGTTTCCAACATTATTCTTTGAGCACTTCCTTACTTTGTGGCACAAGATGATCCAGTCTCAATTTGTGTTTTTTCTGAATCAGCCATTTCTCCAAGGATCCTTGGTTCCTTTTAGTGGAGAATGATACTTAGAATCCAAGATCTGGGCACTATGCATGCTCATTATCACTAGGGTACCTTTGCTACTAAGTGTTCTAAGTGGACAAAGCCAGAGGAAATACACACACACAAATATACATGTATGTATACATATAGCATATATTCATATATGTACATACACATAAAAATATATATACATATATATTTACATCTATATTTATTTCTATACTATATATAGTTGGCCCTCTGTATCCATGGGTTCTGCATCCTTGGATTTGACCAACTGCAGGTCTAAAATACTTGAGGGCTGGGTACAGGGGCTCATACTGCTAATTCCTGGACTTTGGGAGGCTGAAGTGGGAGGATCACTTGAGCCCAGGAATCTGAGACTAGTCTGGGCAACACAGGAAGACCCCATCTCTACAAAACAAGAGAAAAACAATTCAAAAATAAAACCACAATAAAAAGTTACATGCCACTGAAAGTACATTAAAAATGGTAACTCTTATGTTATGTATATTTTACCATAATTTTTAAAAAACTAGTATCTCCTAGTAGAAAAAAAGTAACAATAAAAAATAACATAAATTAAAAACCAAACATAGTATAACCACTATTTACATACCATGTATATGGTATTAGGTACTATAAGTAATCTAGATATGATTTAAAAGTATAAAGAAGATGCTTTAACAAAATGTAAGAAAAAGAAAAAGAGTATACAGAAGGAAATGTGTAGGTTATATGCAAATACTATGGCGTTTTATGTAAGGGACTTGAGGATCTGAAGATTTTGGCATCTGTGGGGGGCCTTGAAACATTCCCCAGCTGGTATCAGTAGATGACTATATATTTTAAGCTATGAATTTGCACCGATATTTCTAATTTTAATCCTACATTAGAGTTCATTTCTCTCTTTTCATATTTGTAACTTTCTTCTCTGACAGTCTGAAACTGGACTCCAAATATTCTTAATATATTTACTGATTCCATCAATCCTTCTGAATGTAAGCAACCTCCCAGTCACCGCTGCCAGTCCTCTGCAGAACCCAATACTCTGCATCAGGCTGATGCTGCCACCCTCCCTCACACCACTGTCCTCTTCATCTTACCTGTGGTCTGACACCTCTCTCTGGGTCTCTGACACCCCATCCCTACCAAGCACAGATGCCTTCTTGCTCTACTTGACCTTTAAGATTGAATTGTTCCAGGAATGGAAAGCAAAGGAAGAGGGAAAATGTCTGTAATTTCCTTAACATTTTTATTTTATTTTTTTTTTTTGAGACAGAGTCTCGCTCTGTCACCCAGTCTGGAGCACAGTAGTATGATCTTGGCTCACTGCAACCTCCGCCTCCCAGGTTCAAGAGATCCTCCTGCCTCAGCCTCCTGAGCAGCTGGGATTATGGGCACCCGCCACCACATCCGGCTAATTTTTGTATTTTCAGTAGAGATGGGGTTTCACCATGTTGGCCAGGCTGGTCTCGAACTCCTGACCTCAGGTGATCTGCCTGCCTTGGTCTCCCAAAGTGCGGGGATTACAGGCAGGAGTTACCGTGCCCAGCCCCTTAACATGCTTTTTGAAGCCATCCTTTTTACCATTACAAACAATATTGCAATGAATAAGTGTCCATGACAAGGTTGTGAACTTGCTGCATCAAAGAGCAGGTGCATCAAAGAGCACGTGTTGTGGATTCTTCACATTGACTTCCATAGAAGTTAACAATTTACACATCCACTTACAACACAGAATGGTGCTTGAAATCATTTAAAAGAAAGATAATTCTAACCCATAGAAAGACCTAAGAGTTACGTGATGATTTTTGCAAAACTTAAGACAACTTATTTTCTCTTTTGGAAATACATTTATTGGTACACAAATCAAATTTCCTACTATTCAGTTTCTTATAAACAAAAATGAAACAAAATTTAGGAACATAAAACAACCATCAAACAGGCGGGGTAAAAAATAACTGTAAGAACCCCCAGGCTGGGCACAGCGGCCTGTGCCTGTAGTCCAGTTGTCCGGCAGGCCGAGG
This sequence comes from Theropithecus gelada, assembly GCF_003255815.1. Lineage (NCBI taxonomy): Eukaryota > Metazoa > Chordata > Mammalia > Primates > Cercopithecidae > Theropithecus > Theropithecus gelada. The sequence continues at coordinate 132,723,760 of NC_037671.1, read as the reverse complement.
CAGCCTCCTGACGATCCCTTGAGCCTAGGAGTTCGAGTCCTTCCTGGGCAGTCTAGCGAGACTATGTCTCTAAACCTCTAACCAAACCAAATACACAACAACGACAACAACAAAGTTTTGGAAGAACTGTCAGAAACATAAATTAGGACCCTAAGATAAGTAGAATTTAGTGCAGCAGCTCTGCAATTTACAAGGCAAAAATTACAACCCTAAAAAGCAGGATGACACAAAGCCTGAAAGTAATTTTCTACCAACCTGGTTGGTCAGATACTTGTCAGAAAACTGTTTTCCAGATTATGAGCTTAAATTCTTTTTACAGACTGGCAACGGTATCAGGACGCTTTTTCGAGTGTCCCCTGCTTTTGCCTCGGGCATGTCAGAAACTGGATAGGAGTTTGAAGTTGAGCAGTTAGTCCAGGATTTCCTGGGTTTTAGCACTGAACGCGCTGCGTCCCTAGTACTCCTTCAGTTCCAAGCAAACCTGCTTCTTGGCCACTGTCGGACCAGACTTGCGTCAAGTACAGTCGCCACTACACAGATGTGGTACTTAAATTTAAGTCAAACACTTATTTATTTTTGAGATGGGGGTCTCACTCTGTCGCGAAGGCTGGAGTACAGTGGTGCGATCTCGGCTCACTGCAGCCTCGACCTCCTGGCTCAAGCCATCCTCCCCGCTCAACCTAGGACTACAGGCTTGCGCCACCACGCCCAACGGCTGATTTTTGTATTTTTAGTAGAGACGGGGTTTCGCCTCCAACTCCTGGCTTCAAGCGCTCTGCCTGCCTCGGCCTCCCAAAGTGCTGGGATTACAGGCGTGAGCCACCCCGCCCAGCCCTAAATTAAATAAAATTTAAAATTCAGTTCCTCAGCCGGCTCAACATCATAAATGTGTCCAGTGGCTGCCTTAATAACGCAGATGTAGAATATTTCCCTCATCCCAGAGAGTTCGATCTGACAACGCTGAGGCAGACAGTTGAGAGTTTTTTAAAAAACAAAAACAAAAAGCTCGGAAACCGCTAGGCTCCACCACCTATAATAACCAACGGGCATTATTACTCTCGCCAAATGGGATGAGGAAAAAACTACGCTAAGGAACACCACGCAGAAAATCTGCCGAGGCACCGGCCAGCGGGCTTTCTCTGTGAACGCAGCCGACGGTCATTTCCACAGCGGAGGCCGTCGTCCGTCCAGCGAGGTAAGAAACTTGTAGGACGCCCGGAACTCCCAGAGGGGTGGGCGTTCAAGGGTCAGGACTCCTGAGATGCAACTGTCCAAAGCGGTGGGCGCTCGTAGTCACCCGCTGGCAAGCCTGGGCTCGGGAGCCTCCAGCGCACCACTCCCGCGCGCACCGCATCTGACGCCGGCCGGGGAGCGCGCGGCCGCAGGGTGGGCGCGTCCAGCACGCGCGCAGGCCCACGTCCCGGAGACAGCCGGCAGCCAATGGGGCGGGGCGTCGCGCGCAGGGGGCGGGGCCGTGACGCGCCCTCCTCGTGACCCGGCTCTCGGCCTGCGCTCGCGGAAACCGGAAGCGGCGGCTGTCAGCGGTGCCGGTTGGGGGCGGAGAGGTGGTGGTGGGCGCCCTGGGGTGTGTGAGCCCCGTGATGGAGCCGGGCCCGACAGCCGCGCGGCGGGGGTGTTCGTTGCCGCCGTGGCTGCCGCTGGGGCTGCTGCTGTGGTCGGGGCTGGCCCTGGGCGCGCTCCCCTTCGGCAGCAGTCCGCACCGGGTCTTCCACGACCTCCTGTCGGAGCAGCAGTTGTTGGAGGTGGAGGACTTGTCCCTGTCCCTGCTGCAGGGTGGAAGGCTGGGGCCTCTGTCGCTGCCCCCGGACCTGCCGGATCTGGATCCCGAGTGCCGGGAGCTCCTGCTGGACTTTGCCAACAGCAGCGCAGAGCTGACAGGGTGTCTGGTGCGCAGCGCCCGGCCCGTGCGCCTCTGTCAGACCTGCTACCCCCTCTTCCAACTGGTCGTCAGCAAGATGGACAACATCAGCCGAGCCGTGGGGGTGGGTACAGGACCACGTCCGGGACTGTGGCGCGGGAGAATTGGGACAGGAGGAGGATGTAATGATGGTCAACGCTGGGGGGTCTCAGTTTCCCCAACAGTAAGAAAAAGGGGTTGGACTGGGTCTGTGGAGTTGGGACATCAGAAAAAGGGGGTGGCATTATGGGGCTTGGGGTTTGGGTTTTTGCTTCCATGAATGCTGTTGGACAGCTTTGGTTCATATAGGTGTGATTGGTTTTCTTGGGGGTCCTGATTCCTCAACCCTCTTCCTCTTCCTCCGCCCACTCCACCATAGCTTCTCGTCATCTTCTCCTGGAGTTCCCGGGAAGGATCCTTTTCTGAAACAGGTGGGATGGAGACACTGGTAGTGGTTGGGAATTTGAGCTTTGTAGCCGGAAATGTTCCATGTCCACCACCTTCTAACTATGTAACCTTGGAGTCATTGTCTTCTCAGAACCTTAGTTTCCTCCTCTATAAAGTGGAAAGAACAGCTGCCTAATGCGGCTGTTGGAAGAATTAAAAGAGATGTTGCCTGTGACTTCATCTTTGTGATATAGACAGTCTGGAGCTAGCGGCCAGGAGTCCAGTTCCATTCTGCTTATTAGCGGTATACTCTGGGCAAGTTACTTACATTCTCTGTCCTTGTTTACTAATCTGTAAAATGGGGATAGGCCGGGCGCGGTGGCTCACGCCTGTAATCCTAGCACTTTGGGAGGCCGAGGCGGGTGGATCACGAGGTCAGGAGATCAAGACCATCCTGGCTAACAGAGTGAAACCCCGTCTCTACTAAAAAATACAAAAAATCAGCCGAGCGTAGTGACGGGCGCCTGTAGTCCCAGCTACTCGGGAGGCTGAGGCAGGAGAATGGTGTGAACCCAGAAGGCGAAGCTTGCAGTGAGCCGAGGTCGCTCCACTGCACTCCAGCCTGGGCGACAGTGCGAGACTCCGTCTCAAACAACGTAAACAACAACAACAACAAATTAGAAAACTGACACATAGTAATACCTCTAAGTAAATGGGAGGTAAAATTTTAAGAAATTGTAAGACTGCACTTCATTCTTGGTACCTTGAGGGTGTTTCTAGTTGTGTGGTACCTGCTGTGAGGGCCTTAATTTAAAAAAGAAAAACAGACACAATTCCTGCTCTTAAGTACTTTATAAAGTTTAGACTAGGAAAATATTAGAGTGTCAGGGTTGTTGGGAGTCACGAGGTGTGGGCCGGATATGTTTGGTAAAGGAAAAACATGAGGAATAACACTGGGATTGGAGAATGAGAAAGTTCCTCTTGTATTAAGGGGACAGCAAGTAGTCTCATGAAAATGTGGTTGGAATTATTTCATAAATTTAAACTTGTCTAAACTTGTTTATAGTTGCACTAAATATAAATTTGTATCTAGTTGTATCCTGCTTTAAGTCAGCCTGTTATTATTTAAAATAAATCTGTCATGGCTGTGTGTGGTGGCTCATGCCTGTAATCCCAGCACTTTGGGAGGCTGAGGAGGGGCATCGCCTGAGGTCAGGAGTTCGAGACTAACCTGACCAACATGGTGAAACCCCTGTCTCTACTAAAAATACAAAAATTATCCGGGTGTGGTGGCATGTGCCTGTAGTCCCAGCTGCTCTGGAAGCTGAGGTAGAAAGATCACTTGAGCCTGGGAGGCCAAGGTTGCAGTGGGCCGAGATTGCGCCCCTGCACTCTAGCCTGGGCAACAGAGTGAGACTCCATCTCAAAATAAATAAATACATACGTAAAAATAAAAATCTGTCATTTTACATAAATGGGGAATTTATTGCGTTAAATAAATTCTGTAGTCAACCCTTTTGTAAAGAGCATGTGTTTTTGTTTGTTTTTTCTTTTTTTTTTTTGAGACAAGTTCTCGCTCTGTTGCCCAGGCTAGAGTGCGGAGGTGTCATCTCGGCTCACTGCAGTCTCTGCCTTCTGGGTTCAAGTGATTCTCCTGCCTCAGCTTCCTGAGTAGCTGGAACTACAGGTGTGCACCACCACACCTGGCTAATTTTTTTATTTTTAGTTGAGACAGGTTTCACCATGTTGGCCAGGCTGGTCTCGAACTCCTGGCCTCAAATAATCCACCCACCTCAGCCTCCCAAAGATTTGGGATTACAGGTGTGAGCCACCACACCTGGCCAAGGACGTATTTTCAAGGTAAATAAATTCAGGCTTACATGCAGTATTTTCGAGGCACACTTGCATTGGGTATAGCAAGGAATATATATCTTACTATCACTTTAAAACATAGTACCTAAGACATGTCCCTATCAACTGCAGCAGGATATGATATAGCATCATATTCAGTGTTGAGCAGTTAAGATGAGTTGTTTTAGAGTTCCATTTACTCTAAAGAACAAGTGTTATTGTGGGCAGAATGGCCAGGGATCATGATGCAAAGTGTGGGTCTTTGGAGGCAGCAAAGCTTTTCTCATATGTGTAGGTACTGTGGAATTAAAAAGAGGCTAAAAGTAGCACCGCAAACTCTAGTGTGCAGTATTATAGGCATCACCCAATCTGCATATGAATTTCTATATGAATTCCCCACTACCCAGAGGAGGCTTCCCAGTGGGGGAGTTGTAGAAACCCCCTTCCTCTCCTTCAGATTCTACCAGCAACCTGGGTACCCAGCTCAACTCACCCTGATGTGAAAGGAAGTAGATAAATAGGTGAAAAGAGGCAGGGAAACTTTTTTTGTATTTTCTCTCCAACTCATCCTAAGCCTTGGTCTCGGCTCCCCTTGTTTCCCCAGTAGAGCTGTATATGATTCTTTAGCTCAAAAACATGACTTCTACAGTTCTGAGGTACTTTATAGATTTAAAAGGCTATACGGACTGGTTGGGAGTTGAACCATCATGTATAATAATGAACTTATGAGGCCAGGCATGGTGGCTCATGCCTGTAATCCCAGTGCTTTGGGAGTTTGAGGCAGGCAAATCACCTGAGGCCAGGAGTTCGAGACCAGCCTGGGCAACATGGTGAAATTGTCTCCACTAAAAATACAAAAAAAAAAAAAAAAAAAAAATTAGCCGGGCATGGTGGTGCGCAGCTACTCAGGAGGCTGAGGCAGGAGAATTGCTTGAACCCGGGAGGAGGAGGTTACAGTGAGCCAAGATAGTGCCACCACTCTCCAGCCTAGGGGACAGAGTGAGACTCCATTGCAAAAAAACAAAACAAAAACCTATGGAAAAATGTGTCATGAGTGAACTTGAAGGAATTAGTTGTCTTTTGGGGAGGTTTATTTATCCAGTGTAATTTTTTTTTTCTTTTTTGAGACGGAGTTGCACTCTGTTGCCTAGGTTGGAGTGCAGTGGTGAGATCTCTGCTCACTGCAAGCTCCACCTCCCAGGTTCGTGCCGTTCTCCTGCCTCAGCCTCCTGAGTAGCTGGGACTACAGGTGCCCACTATCACACCTGGCTGATTTTTTATATTTTTAGTAGAGACGAGGTTTCACTGTGTTAGCTAGGATGGTCTCGATCTCCTGACCTTGTGATCTGCCCGCCTCGGCCTCCCAAAGTGCTGGGATTACAGGTGTGAGTCACTGCACCCAGCCTGTTTTTTTTGAGACGAAGTTTCCCTCTTGTTACCCAGGCTGGAGTGCAATGGCATGATCTCGGCTCACTGCAACCTTCGCCTCCTGGGTTCAATCCATTCTCCTGCCTCAGCCTCTCAAGTAGCTGGGATTACAGGTGCCTGCCACCATGCCTGGCTAATTTTTGTATTTTTAGTAGAGACAGGATTTCACTATGTTGGCCAGGCTGGTCTCGAACTCCTGACCTCAGGCGATCCACCCATCTTGGTCTCCCAAAGTGCTGGGATTATAGGCATGAGCCATCACACCTGGCCTATCCAGTGTAATGTATTTTGTTTGACTCAGACTCAGTCTTTCATTTAAATTAGTTTTTAGCAAGCACCTACTATTCTTGAATATTGGGCTGGTAAAAGGATAAGAAGGAAAAGAAGGGTAAGATTCAGGCCTCAAACTATCAGTATAGTTAGGGGAAATAAAGTACCTTATATGGAGAAATAGGAAAATATCGGTGAGTGTTATAAATTGTACCATAGCAATTTAGAGCAAAAGAGTGAAAGGAATGCCAAGTTAAAGGAGGGAACAGAGCCAAGTGCAGTGGCTTATGCCTGTAATCCCAGCACTTTGGGAAGCCGAGGCAGGTGGATCGCTTGAGGCCAGGAGTTTAAGACCAGCCTGGTCAACATGGCAAAACCCCGTCTCTACTAAAAATATAAAAAATTAACCAGGAGTAGTGGTGTGTGCCTGTAATCCCAGCTACTCAGGAGGCTGAGGTGGGAGAATCACTTGAACGTGGGAGGCTGAGGTTTCAGTGAACCAAGTTTGTACCACTGCACTCCAGCCTGGGTGACAGAGGAAGCTCCGTTTCAAAAAAAGAAAAAAAAAAAATGAGGAAACAGAGCAAGGCTGATTGATCAGAGGAAACCTACAAGCTGAATCTCAAGGCATTCTTTCTACCCTTCTTTAGTGTGAATGGACATGGATTGATTGAGAGAGGAGAGGAGTATAACAAGGAGAAAAAAAGAATCAAAGCCAGAAACTAGTAAGCTATTTATGTGGTACAGCAATATAATTAGTTTAACTATAATAAATTTCCATGATAAGAATCCTAGGTTCTTGTCACTTCCTTTTAGAATTTCTGGGACAGGGATCGCATATAGTTTTATTATCTCAAGGTAAAAAATACAGTGATTTCTGAAACCTGAATGATAGAACTGAGGGGTTCTCTCTTCCTTAGAGTCATACTTGCTCCTTTTAGTTTAAACTGATAGGGATATAGTTTCATTGTGATTCAGCATTATCAGAATGGTCCTGAGCATGCTTTTGCCCCCTCAGATTCTGAATTGGTAGGCTCTGTCCTATTCTACTTGGTTTGTTTAAAATTTAGATAGTGTTTAAAATTTAGATTTATAGATCCATCCATCTACCTATCTATCTCTATCTATCTATGTATCTGTATATCTTTGTGAAGTGCTAGTCATTTGGGTTATGTATTTGGTGAGTATTCAATATACCTTTACTGTAGATTATCAACTAACAAATTCTTAGGACTATAGGGAGAAAACCAGAACATAGTATAATAATCTATGCCTTCCATTAGAGATCAGAAAATGTAATATTTCTTCTGCATTCATTCAAAAAAATATTATTGAGTACCTATTATGTACAGGTTGTGGTAGCTACTAGGGATATAGCGTGAATGAGCAGAGCTTGTAGTCTGAAAACAGACATTAAGCATCTCCTTATACAAATAATTATTTAATTCATGTATGGTAAGTGTTGCTGATTAGAAAACCCGGATGCTACCAATGCATATGACAAGAGTGCTGATCTTGAGTATGACTGGGGGATAGGTAGAATGGTCAGTGATTAAAGCAGACATCTACAATTTGAGAGAACATGGGGCGTGGGAGGGAAGGTGTACATGTAAAGAAATAGCAGGCATGAAGACTGAGATGGGAAGGAGTTTGTGGTGTATTTGAGGTCTAGAACACAGTGCAGTGAGCAAGAAGGAGACCCATGGTCTGAGCCTGAAGAAGTAGACAGGCGGCAGGTCATGTGGGCCTTGTAGGATATGTTAAGGATTTTAGACTTTGATTTTAAAGCGGTATGATGTTATTGAAAGGTTTAATTCTGTGGAATGACATAATCAGATTTGTACTTTGCTATGTGACAGAAAATGGAGGGAGTTGGGGCTGGGGAGGGTAGGGGAAGAAGATATGTGGGAAGATTATAATTAGACTATTGCAGTGGTTTGAGAGACAATAGTGGCTAGATTATGTGGGGGCCATCATGATGGGGAGAAATGGGTAGATTTCAGAGATACTTAGGAGGCAGAAATTAGAGGCTTGGAGGTTAATTGAAAGTGGGGAGTAAGGAAAGGTAGTGATGATTTCCAGGGTTTTAATAAGAGCAGCTTAGTGAATAGGGTTGTCATTTACTGAGCTGGCAGGAGGAGTCTGTTTAGTGGGGGAAGATCATTAACTCAGTTTTGAACTTGTTGATTTTGAGGTGTTTATGAGCTTTCTAAGTGGAGATATTGCCTATGTGGTTGAATATAGACATCTAGAGGACTGGACTGGAGATAACGCCTTTGGAAGTGTCGGCATACAAATGGCATTTGAAATTATGACTTGGGTGAACATACCTGAAGAATTAGTAGGAACACTAAGAATTTAAGATTAAGTAAAGGGTAAACTCTCAAAGGTGACTGAGAAGGAGGAATTGGAGAGATAAAGAAGAATAAGGAGAACATGATGTCCTGTAAATCAAGGAAAGGGAAGGGGTGGTTATTTTTGTCAAATCCTGCTGAGAGAATTGGAGGTCCATCTGTCAACACTGGCAGTATTAGTGACACCAGCAAGAGTGAATTTGATGGAGTCCTTGGGTATGAAAGTGAGATCAGATTGGGTTGAACGAACAGGGATTGGAAGATGAGGACTGGAAGATGAGGACGTGGTAAGAGTGAACCTAGACAACTGCTGAAGAGTTTGACCTTGATGGGGAGACAAGAAAGAGAGGTCACTAAAGAGCAATGTGGGACTCAGAGACTTTCTTTCATTTCTGTCTGTCTCTGTCTTTTTTTTAGACAGAGGCTTGCTCTGTCGGCTAAGCTGGAATGCATGGCACAATTTCGGCTCACTGCAGCCTCCACCTCCCGGGTTCAATCGATTCTCCAGCCTCAGCCTCCTGAGTAGCTGGGACTACAGGTGTCCACCACCACACCTGGCTAATTTTTTATTTTTAGTAGAGGTGGGGTTTCACCATGTTGGCCAGACTGGTCTCAAACTCCTGACCTCATGTGATCCACCTGCCTCAGCCTTCCAAGCTGCTGGGGTTATAGGCGTGAGCCACCATGCCAGGCCAACTTTCTGTCATTTCTTTCCATTCCCCTGTCCCTCCATTCCTTTGTCCTGCCTTCTCTTCTTTCTTGCCCAAGATGGGAGAGAGCTGGACATGTTTAAATGTTGATAGTAAGGGTCCTTTAGAGAAGGTGAAGATTCTGTAGGAGGGAGTGGGAAGCAGACAAGGTCAGTTTCCAGAAAAGGCAGGGTAGATGGGATCTAGGGCATCCTCAGAGAGATGGGCCTTGAAAGGGACAGGTGCCTTCCCCACCATAATAGGAGGGTAGAAAGAGAGGTTACATGTAGAGGTAGGCAGGTTAGAGTTTCAGCTCGAAGGCTTCTGTTATCCAGGAGGCTAGATCTTCTCTTGAGAGTAAAGAGTGGGAGAGGGATCAGAGTTTCTGGGAGAGTGGAAAAGTTGTAAAAAGGAGAGAATGAGCAGATAGAAAAGTGAGGGATATGGTTTAGGATTATGGATTTACTGTGGAATTAATCTGTGTTGTTAATATTTTGCCAGCAACTCCTGACTTCCTGGGTGCAGGCATGATCAAAAGAAATGGCTGGCTTCATGATAGTTAGGGTTCTGCTAAGTGGTTATGATAGATTTGAGTATTAAGAGGTCTACATATAAACAAGGACCATTGCTTTTTTGGTCACTTGGCGAGGTGTTGTGAATACAAAGATGTGGCAGTTTCCATTTTAAAGGGACGTCTGTCCAGAAGAGAAACCTAAATGTAATAGGTGGGTATCATGCTTTAAGAAACTATGCATCAGGGTAATGACGCATGGGTCCCACATTGCTCTTTAGTGACCTCTCTTTCTTATCTCCCCATCAAGGCCAAACTCTTCAGCAGTTGTCTAGGTTCACTCTTCCCACATCCTCATCTTCCGTTCTCTGTTCAACCCACTCTGACCTCACTTTCACACCCAAAGACACCATCAAATTCATTCTTGTTAGTGTCACCAATACTGTCAGTGTTGACAGATGTACCTCCAATTCTTTCAGCAGGATTTGACACAACCACCACTTCCCTTTTCCTTGATTTACAGGACATTGTGCTCTCCTTATTTTTCTTTCTCTCTCCAATTCTTCCTTCTCAGTCACCTTTGATAGTTTACCCTCTACCCAGCTAACAGTACCTATTTCATAGAGTTGTTATGAGGATTAAGTAAGGAAGTGCAGTTGGGACATTTAGAACTGAGAAGTACTAAATAAGTACCTCATCATCGTTTGGATTATTAGTCATTTCCTTTCTGTCCTCACTGCCGTCATCATCCTTTCATTATACCTGAGCTACAGAAGTAGTGTAATGCAAGTCTCCCTGCCTCCTCACCTTACATATCACGGCCTAAACATATATTCCTGAAACTGCTTTTCATGACACCCTCCTCAAAAATCTTCAAGAATTTCTCACTAACTCTTATGACCCTCAAGGCTTCTCAGAACCTTGTTCTAACTTAGCCCTTTAATAGCCCTACTTTCATAGACTACCGAATACTCCCCGAATACCACATAATCATTATCACTTTCATGCCATGATCATTTAATTCTTCTATTTTCGAATCCTTTTCTCTTCCTCAATATAGGGCTTAGTTCATATCCTGCTTCCTTCATGAACTCTTTCCTAACTTCTCAAAACTACATTGATATCTTCCTCAACTGAACTATTCCACACACTGAACACCCATACAGGCTTTACTATATTGATTTTTAAAATGGCCAGTCACCTACTTATGAAGATTCAACTTAACCAACTAATTACACTTATCCAACTAAACCTACTTAGAGCACTTCATGTTGGCAGCATGGTAGCTAGGTAAAATAGCATATATCATTCATTCACTGTGTACCAGACAATGTGCTGAGTGATTAATGTATGCTATTTCATTTAATACATACAGTAACTGTAGGACCCTTGATTTTGAAACCGAACCTTAGAGAGGTAGGTCAGCTGCCCAAGGTCACTAGCTAGTGACCCAGGCTTGTATTAATACACTATTATTACTTCTACTTAAGAAGAGATAATAGGCCAGGCATGGTGGCTCATGCCTGTAATCCCAGCACTTTGGGAGGCCAAGGCTTGTGGATCACCTGAGGTCAGGAGTTCAAGACCGGTCAGACCAACATGGTGAAACCCGGTCTCTACTAAAAATAAAAATTATCCAGGTGTGGTGGCATGTTGTCTGTAGTCCCAGCTCTCGGGCGGCTAAGGCAGGAGGATCACTTGAACCCAGGAGGCAGATGGTACAGTGAGCTGAGATTTTAGCACTGAACTCCAGCCGGGGTGATAGAGTGAGACTCCATCTCAAAAAAAAAAGTGATAATAGAAAATTTTCTTCTATGACTGGTATTGCTCAGAAGGTAATTCTAAAAAGGAGTCTTTTAAAATGTTTTGTTCATGGCCAGGTGCAGTGGCTCTAAAAATACAAAAATTAGCTGGGTGTGGTGGCATGCGCCTGTAGTCCCAGATTCTCACTGAGGCACAAGAATTGCTTGAACCTGGGAGGCAACGGCTGCAGTGAGCTGAGATCTTGCCACTGCACTCCAGTCTGGGTAACAGAGTGAGATTCTGTTTCAAATAACAATAATAATAATAGTAATAATAATAATAATAAATAAAATGTTTTGTTCAATTCACTATTTTAAAAGCAAGCACTTATTCAAATGGACCTTTTAATGGTATGACAAAACTAAGCTACAAAGAAGATAACCTTCCCAAAATGAACATCAGCAAATATTTTAAAGCAGAGATTCTTCCTTTTCTCCTTTTTTCCATTTCTTCTCCCACATGGCTGATCATTTGCTTCCCAGGAGTTACCACTCTCGTTTATTATTCGTCACCCTGTATAACTCCTTGTCTGTGTATCTGCGAGAGGTTCTCAAAGCCCCAGAATCGATGGCATTCTTTTACACTTTTTATATCATTAAAACTTCAGGATTTTTATAGTGCCTAGTAAATAGTAGGAGTTAAATAACTGTGAAAGAATTAAGGGTCAGTAGGACTTAGTTCCTTGCTTGGGGCACAAGGGAAAGAAAATAGATAAGGATCAAATAATTTGGGAACTTGGATTTATTATTTGCATAGCATGAGTTTCTTTCATTATTAAAATGATCTGCAAAAGCGTCTTTTTCCGTCTGAGTACAAGCTATTTAGGTACAAAGATTTTCTTCCTTTGCAGGTGAACCTAGTACCAATAAATGTTAGCTGCTAATTACTTTATTATCATTGTTATTATTAATGTTAACATTATCTGATCATATCAAACAAAATGTTACCAAGCTTGTAATAAATGTTATTTTTTGTGAGGTTTTTGCCTCAAGTTGTTTGCAAAGTCTAAAAATACTCAGATTGTCTTTTTCTCTCTTGTGTTTGTTATAGAATACTTCAGAGAGTCAGAGTTGTGGCAGAAGTCTCTTAATGGCAGATAGAATGCAAATAGTTGTGATTCTCTCAGAGTTTTTTAATACCACGTGGCAGGAGGCAAATTGTGCAAGTAAGTAATTCTTTCATGTTCTTGTTGCAGTTACAGTTCAGTAGTACAAATGTCAGATTTTATTTTAGTGAATTTTGGGATCTTTGAAGCTGGATAATACTTTTTATTGCTAAGTTTAAATGAACTGTCGTGGACACCATAGTTTATTAATGGCAACTGAGCAAATGGTGAAAGGCAGAAAAGTGTAGCAGTTACTACGCGCTTTGGATTTAGACAGACTTGAGTTTGATTCTAAGCTCTACCACTTACCAGCCCTCACCTACTAGCTGTCAGATACGGGAGAAAAACTTTGCCTCTTGGAAGTTCAGTTTCTTCATCTGTAAATTGGTGGTAATGATAGAACCTATCTTATATAGTCACCTTGAGAATTAAATGAAGTAAATTGTGTAAAGCACTTAGCTCAATGCCTGACACATATTTAATGTTCAAGAAATGTTAACTGTTTAGTATAATAATAATTATGATGTTTACACTAATCTGTCAAGTGGTGTGTGGCAGGGGATGGGGTGGGATGATAACATCTGTTCTACCTTCTTTGCAGGTTTGTGTGTAATTGTGTAATACAGTAAGCTCTATTTTTAGATAGTCTTTGGAAAAATTAAAATCACTATTCCAATTCAGATGGTGTTTTGAATACCAACTATGTGCCAGGCAGTTCTTATTTTTCAAGTCTTTCAATTTAGTGAGTGAGAAAGATATATTTACAAATACAACCTAGGACAGACACATAAATGCTTTAATAAAGTTATAGAGTCCTTGGAGGAAGAAGAATACAAATTTTACTGGGGAGAATATGAAGTGACTTCCTGGAGGAACTACCTTTTGAACCTAGGCCTGTACTATTGGACATTATTTCAATAAGTAGGGATGACGCCAGTGAGGTGGCTCACGCCTGTAATCCCAGCACTTTGGGAAGCCAAGGCAGAATTGCTTGAGCCCAGGAGTTTGAGACCAGCCTGGGGAACATAGTGAGATCCCCGTCTCTACCAAAAAAAAATTTTTTTTAATTAGGTGGGCATGGTGGCGTGTGTCTGTAGTCCTAGCTACTTGGGAGGCCAAGGCAGGAGGATACCTTGAGCCCAGGAGTTCAAGGGTGCAGTGAGCTATGATTGTGCCACTGCATTCCAGCCTGGGCAACAGAGCAAGACCCTGTCTTTAAAAAAAAAAAAAGCAGAAATGAGAGAAGGACATGGCAGGTAGTGGCATGGGCAGAGGCACAGAGGTATAAAAGGGCAACAGATGTTCCAGGAAGCATAGTGGGAGGTAAAGTTGGCAAGGGAAAGTAGGACCTTGACTGATAGAGTAGTTTACTGTTTGGGCCAACATTTTTTATACTGCTTAGAATATCACTATATTATTAAGAAGGAGTTATAGACCAGGCATGGTGGCTCATACCTGTAATCCCAGCAGTTTGGGAGGCCAAGGTGGGAGAATTGTTTGAGCCTAGGAGTTCAAGACCAACTTGGGCAACATGGCAAAACCTTCTCTAAACAAAAAATAAAAAATTAGCTGGATTTGGTGGCGTGTGCCTGTAGTCCCAGCAACTTGGGAGGCTGAGGTGGGAGGATTACTTGAGCCTAGGAGGTCAAGGCTGCAATCAATCATGATTGTGCCACTGCACCCCGGTCTGGGCAACAGACCTAGACCCTATCTACAACAACAACAACAACAACAACAAAAAAAAAAAAGAAAAGAAAGGCTTATACAGTATTCTCCTATTATGATTATACAGTATTCTGTTAGCCATGGTTTCACTTGCTGTAGTTTCAGTTACTGCAGTCAACTGCAGTCCAAAAATATTAAATGGAAAATTTCAGAAGTAAACAATGTATAAGCTTAAATTGTGTATGATTCTGAGTAGCATAATGAAATCCCACGACATCCTGCTTCATCTGCGTGGGCTGGGAATCATCCCTTTGTCCAGCATAACTATGCTGTAGATGCTGCCTGTCCTGCGAGGCACTTAGGAGCATCTTGGTTTTAAGGTCAGCTGTCATGGTGTGGCACTACTTGTGTTCAAGTAACCCTTAGTTTACTTACTAATTCTTTAATAATAGTAACATAATTATTAGTTTTTGTTTTTAATCTCTTACTGTGCCTAATTTATAAATTAAACTTTATCATGGGTATGATATAGAAAAAAGATAAAATCATAGTATATAGAAGGTTTGGTACTATACTTGAAAAAAATAGAAATAGAAAAAGCATATTATATAGAAGGTTTGGTACTAGGTTTCAAGCATCCATTGGGGGTCTTGGAATGTATCCCTTGAAGATAAGAGGTGACTACTATATGTTGTAATATCTTTGGGATTTACAATGTACCTGAATATTAAATGCATTGAGTAGTACTACAGAGTTTTTAAAAAGGATTTTGTTTTTGGCTCAATGGGGAGGCTCACACCTGTAATCCCTGCACTTCGGGAGGACACGATGGTAGTATTGCTTGAGCCCAGGAGTTCAAGACCAGCCTAGGCAACAAAAAAAAGAAAAGAAAGGAAAAGGAAAACATTAGCTGGGCATGGTACCAAACGCCTGTAGTCCCAGCTGCCTGGGAGGCTGAGGTGAGAGGAGTGCTTGAGCCCAGGAATTGGAGGCTGCATTGAGCTATGATTGCGCCACTGCACTCCAGCCTAGGCAACAGAGCAATACCCTGTCTAAAAGAAAAAGGTTTTTTAAACATCATTTAACCTAGCACTTTCTAAGCCTTAAAAAAAAAAAAAAACACCAAACTGCAAAGATCCTTTTTTCATGGAACCTCATTGGAAGAAAGAGAGACCAGTAAGAAGTTTACTGCTATAGTTTAGGCAAGAAGGAAAGAAAATGTGAAGTAGGGAGGGGCCTTGGAAATAGAAGGATAGATTAAAAATTTGTGTCCCTATAAGTCATTAAGTAGCTTAGCTTTTATAAAGACTTATCTTTTTGTTTAGTTCATATGAAGGAAAACTAAAATGGGATAAGAAGCCCCAGCTAGTTTTTTTCCCTTGTCATTATACCATGGTATATTGAATATTGACTTTTAAAATTTTGTCTCCGAAGCTTGACTAACACAACTTTTCTTTTTTTTTAGCATATCCTTTACTTTTCAGAGTAAAATTTTCTAGTATAAATATGATTGAAGAGCATTTGCTTAACATATGTAAACCTGTTTTTAAGTATTAAGCTTTTTAGAAAAATCCATTAACATAGAAAATATGTTAATTATAAATAATTTAAAATCAGTTAATTGGAATAAGTGGATATGTACTGGGATTCACTTCTTTATTTTTAAATTTTATTTAATTCATTTAATTTTTTAAGACTAGTCAAGTGAAACAGTGAGAAGAGGAGAAAGAGTAGAACAAGGAGTTCAATCTGTAACTGACTGTGAACAATTAATTGAGATAACTCACTACCTTCAGATGAGCCAGGGTTTCACTTCTTTTGATTGATGTGACTAAATTTATATACTTAGAAGAGGTAAGGCATTTTTTTCTTTAAAAGATGTTTTTGTTTGTTTGATTTTTGAGAAAGTCTTGCTCTGTTGCCCAGGCTGGAATACAGGGGCACAGTCTCAGCTCACTGTTGCCTCCACCTCTTGAGGGCTCAAGCAGTCCTCCAGCCTCAGCCTCCCAAGTAGCTGGGTGTGGGGAAAAGAAAGAGAGATCAGCCTGTTACTGTGTCTATATAGAAAGAAGTAGACGTAAGAGACTCCATTTTGTTCTGTATTTGAGATGCTGTTAATCGGTGACCTTGCCCCCAATCTTGTCCTTGCAAGAGACATGAGCTGTGGTGACTCAAGGTTTAATGGGTTTTGGGCTGTGCAGGATGTGTCTTTGTTAAACAAGTGCCTGAAGGCAGCTTGCTGGTTAAAAATCCTGCCCGTCCCTGGGCAATGGAACATCTCGGTGTGAGACCCGATTGTATGCTCTGTTTACTGAGATAGGAGAAAACCGCCTTATGGTATAAGGTGGGACTTGCTGGCGGGACTTGCTGGCGCAATGCTGCTAAAAGGTTTGTGGAGATGTTTGCATATGCGTATTAAGGCACAGCATTTTCCTTTGAACTTACCCATGTCACAGAGATCTTTATCCATATGTCTTACTGCTAATTTTCTCCCTAAAATGATCCTATTGTCCTGCTACTTCCTTATCTTTAAGATGGTAAAGATAATTATCAATAAATACTAAGGGAACTCAGAGACCGGTGCCGGCGTGGGTCCTCTGTATGCTGAGCGCCAGTCCCATGGGCCCACTTTTTTCTTTCTCTATACTTTGTCTCTGTGTCTCATTTCTTTTCTCAAGTCTCTCGTTCCACCTAACGAAAAACGCCCACAGGTGTGGAGGGGCAGGCCACCCCTTCAGCTGGGGCTACAGGCAGCACCAGGATGCCTAGCCAATTTTTGTGTTTTTAATGGAGAATGGGGTTTTGTCATGTTGCCCAGACTGGTCTCAGATTCCTAGACTCAAGCCTCCTTCCTTGGCCTCCCAAAGTGCTGAGATTCAAAGTGTGAGCCACTGTGCCTGGCTTAAAAGACATTTTCTAATAAAGATTTCACTAATTCGAAGTACAGACCTTTTTTGCTCAGTTAGTTGAAAAGAAAACGTTTTACTGCATATTTACTCAGTATGGCAGGTATAAAATGCTTTAGAAAAAATTCTTAGGGTATTTTGTTCCTCTGTGAGGCATCCTATCTTGAAAATATTCCTTACATTGAACTTCTGAGGACCAAATAAAATGCTAAGCAATTAGATATGACTTACTTAAAAGACTCTTCCCAGTTAAAATTAATTTGGCCCAGACATACGGTCTCAGGTAAAAGAAGCGAGGTACAGAAAAGTATGATATTTTGTGTTCTAAGAATACGTATGTATTTTGAAGGAAGGTGGTTGGGTAGCTGCGTGGGCAGGAAAGGAAGGAAGATTTAGTTTTCACTGTATTTGCATTTGTACCCTTTGGATTTTATGCCATATACATTTAATACCTATTCAAAAATATATAGAAATTTTAAAAATTTAACAGAATGTTCAAATCTGTGATAAGTATTTGTATGTTAGATGTGGTTAGAGAGATTAGCTATTTCATTTTCCAGAATTATGCATTAAAAATTATTGTCATTCATCATCCCATTTACGTGGCAGAAGAGTGGAAGAGTAAATCCCATTTGTGAAGAAGGAACCCTCATGACCTGGTCACTTCCTAAAGGCCCCACTTCTTGATATTATTACATTGGCCATCAAGCTTTGACATATCAATTTTGGGAGACACATTCTGACCATAGCAAGGGCTATTAGAATTTTTGTAAAATAATATTATTAAACAATAGAAAAAATGTAAAAACATAAAAGGTAAAATATTTCTAGAAAGAATATTATTAAATGAGTATACTGCCCCAAACTATCTTTCTGTTCTGCTTAATTTAGCTTGAAATAGGGGTGGCATCTAGTCTCTGCAGTTATTATTCATGAAAAGAATGCTAGGAATCCAAAAGAGGAGAGAATGCCATCCATGTACTACTCCCATCCCTTTTCTCCTCAGAATTCCCGTGTCTTCGAATGGTATTAGTCTTGGTAGGAAGCTGGTTATTGGAAATGGATGGAGGGTCAAAAGAAGTGTTAAGAGTGCAACTGTTTCTACTCATACCACAAATAACATGGAAACTAGCTCTTTCTTATGGAGAATGACTGCTAAAAAGTAAAGAAAGTATATTAAAGGTTTCTCAGAATTTTAAAGCTGTGTATTGTTGACATAGGGATAGCCTTGTATTGAGACCCTTCTTGCTTATTTTGTGCATACAACAGTTAAATAATCAGCAGAATGACCAGATTTCATGAGTTCATGACTGCTTTAGTGTTTGGGTTCTTTGGTAAGCAGTATCCAGTATGAAGCATTATTGTAATAGGATAGGCTTCAAAATTATCAGTTCATATATTTGTTCTTACACACTGAAAACTCTTTCTTTATGAGCAACCTATATCTTTAGTGATCCAGGTAATCTGGGTGATAATTAATGAGCATAATGATGCTATTGAACCACTGTGTAATCCTGATATATATTCTGATTCATCAAAGGCAAATTAACTTTCAGTTAATACATAAAATATATGTCTCGATGCTTTAAAAAGCAACAACAGTAGTACTTAATGGTTAACCAGAAGGTCAATTAACCAAAACCTTTCCTTCATGTATTTTATCCAGAGGGAAATGTACTAAGCGTTATAATCATATTATTTATATCTTATAATTTAAAGTATCTTAGTGTTCATATTTGTTAAACTTAATTAGGTCATTTAGGTACAAAGTTTCCGTAGTTTATTTTGTATTTTCTGAAGCTTACCCTAAATTGGTGATTATCTCTGATATTTTCTTAAAACTAGTTTTGAAAAACAGCAAAGATCTTTGTAAAATTCCTAAGAGATGCCAAATGCTTTATTTAAAGATGCATAATTCCTGTTATGATAATTTAGTAGGTTTCTATGTGAGGTCTTAACTCGAATCCTTAATACCCTTAAGAATGCCTCTTGAGGCCGGGCACAGTGGAGGCTGCAATGAGCTGAGATTATGCCACTGCACTCCAGCCTGGGTGACAGAGTGAGATTCTTCTGTCGCAGAAAAAAAAAAAAAGAAGAATGACTCTTAAGCTGATGCCTGAGCCTTCTCTGAGAAAGCCACTCTGCTAATCTGTCCTTGATGAGGTTCCATTGATTAAGATGAAGGAAATTCATAATGACCACTTCACTTAGTGCTTAAAGGAAGCTTTATTATTATTAATATTCTTTAACTTACCAATTTCTAAACCGTATAGCTTTTCATTGTTTATAACCTTAAGCTCCCAATTCCTGCAAAAAGATAAAAAAGGAGTTTACTGGAGATCTGTTATTTTGATTCAGAAAGTCACGGCTCTTTAATAATGAAGACTTTTTAACCCCATTATATAAATGAACTCCTTTGTGCTTTATGTTACCACCGTCTAATGATCATTGAAAAAGTTTTGATGGTACTGCATGAGTGTAGTACTTAACAAGATGACCAGTCTATATTGGCTTTTCATTTTCAAAGTATTTTACGTAAAAAGTAAATGGCTGTCAATAAGATAGAAGACATTAAGTTCTTTTGTTCTTCAGAGAAGCTTTCTTTATAAATTACTTTTTAAAAAGAAATTATTTGTTTTAATTATGTGTCTTGCATAAAAGAAATTTGCTATTGCTCTCTCATGATAATGTACTGTATACTACTTTTGTAGGCAGTATGTGGACCCCTTTCATCCCTATGTTGTATATGTCAGTTGTCATGACATAGCTCATTATAACACGGATGTACAATTGTTGTGAATGAAATTGTGTTCCCTCAACTTCCCTGCAATACATCAACTACAAAAACTGAAAACTTGTCTTGTTAGCCTAATATCCTAATATTCTGCATATATGTAGTTGTTCTTATTGATATCAACTCTGCCTCATCCCTAAAAGGATTGCAGGCTACTTCATGATGATATTAAACTAGCATTAAGAGGAGCTGTGAGACGAGGTCTTACTCTTTCATGCAGGTTGGAATGCAGTGGTGCAGTCACAGCTTATTGCAGCCTTGACCTCCCCAAACTGAAGCAATTCTCCCGTCTCAGCCTCCCAAGCAGTTGGGACCACAGATGCACGCCACCATGCCTGGCTAATTTTTGTATTATTTGTAGAGACAAGTTTTCACCATGTTGCCCAGGCTGGTCTCGAACTCCTGGACTCAGGCAATCTGCCCGCCTCCCAGAGTGCTGGGATTACAGATGTGAACCACCATGCTGGGCCTATTTTTATTTCAGTGCCTTATTAACTTGTGGTATGATCATCAGCATATCACCGATTTCTCTGGCCTAGTTTCCTAATTTGTAATGATCCCTCAGATTTTTTAAATGATAAGAGTGAGAAGTTAGAAAGAGATTCATGTTCTTGAGAAGATAAAGCTTCAGAGAATGTAGAGTATGTGAGTTCAGAGAGGGGACAACTCTAGAAATAGGTTTACCAAGAGGGTCCTGTGTACAATGGGTGCAGAAGGAGCCCTGCACAAGGGGCCTGTGCAAGGAGGTGAATGGGGCTGAACTCCAGCTTAGCTTCTGGAGGCAGGAATGACCTTTTGTAATTTATCCACCCAGAGCGGGTATCTTTTTCTGATTTGCACAAAGGAGCTTTACTGTACTGTCTGCCCCCTGTCTACCAGGTTTAGGTTTCATCTCAGTTGCTAACTCTGATCAGTTGGTGGGGACTGCCTGAATCCCTGTATGGTGTAAGATATATATGGGTAGTGGAGGGAGTAGGCAGTGGCATGTATTTGTAGACTCTGAGTCTTGAACTTTTAATAGTTTAGAATGTAGATATAAATATGTTATTTATTTTGCAGTGTTTGAGAGTGCAGGCTCAAGAATCAGTCTGAGTAGAGATTCTAGCTTTTTACTTACCAGTTTTATGACCTTGTGCAACTTCCTTCATTTCTCTAAACTTCTCTCTGTTCCTTATTTATAAAATGGAGATAATGATAATTTTTGCCTCCTGGAATTACTGCAAGAATTAAATGGGCAAATGTGTTTAAAGTGCAGTGTAAGCATAGTTCTTAGAACATAGCAAGTATTTAGTAAGTGTTAACTTTTGTTGTAGTGATTGTTGTCTATCAGAGTATATGGATGTCCCTTAGTATGTCATATCCTAGTGTCTACCTAGTCAGTCTCTCTTTTCTCCACGAATTCTACTTGCCCTGCTGCCTTTCTCCTGGGTAATTGCAATAGCTTTGTATGTTGTCTCTCCACTTCAGTTGAGAGAGATCCTATCTGATGGCCCTGAATTTCTAAATAAGGTGGGCATAATACAAAGCCATCTGTTGAAATTAAGGGGAACAAGAGTAGGGTTGGGGACTAGAGATTAGAAAATATTTGGAACATCCCTTGTAGAGCAATTAGTAAGGCATCTACAAGGATCATTTTGTTTCCCTGAGATCAGAACACATGAATTTGAATTGAGTCCCTTCATTATCATTTTAGAATTTCTGTAGTAGTATTCTATAACCAGAATGAGAGTATAGAAAGTAGATGGGGACTGTCCAGGGATGAAAATGGCCGTGAGTGTGTGGAAGATAAAGAGGGCAAGGATTCTAGGAGAGTGAGATGGAAACGGCTGACCACAAGTTCCAAGATCTGGATCCAGGCAGTTGAACCTCGATTGGAGACAGCAGGCTGAGAACACAAGGAGAGGTAAAGACAAAAGTTTATCTGAGGATAAAGACTAGGTTCCCTGGCTGAGCGCAGTGGCTCATGCCTTTAAGTAATCCCAGCGCTCTGGAAGGCTGAGGTGGGAACATCACTTGAGCCCAGGAGTTCAAGTCTGCAATGAGCTGCAATTGTGCCACTGCACTCCAGCCTGGGCAACCGAGCAAGACCCCGTTTCTTAAAAAAAAAAAAAAAAAAAGAATAGATTATTCCCTGAAGAAGAGAAAATGGATACATAAATTGTGATATACTCATACATAGAAAACAAAAGGGATGAGTGAACTTGAGCTAACTCTAAGCAAGAATAGCCAGTTACAGAGAAATACCATTTATGTAGGATTTTTAAAAATGTAAAACAATTTTGTTTCTAGACTTTACTTGAAGCCCCCATGTCAGTATTTTAGGCAAAATTCTCACCAGTTTGTTTCTCTGGGCTCCCAACTCATGATGGATTAGAAAGAGCAAATTTTAAAAGTTACCCCATTAGGTACAATAAATGACTCATTAGTGAAGTTGGAAGATGCAGAGAACTATGAAATTTGACACAAAAAATGATGATAAGGCATATGAGTTTTGGTAAAATGAATGCGGGGTAAACAGTCTTACGCCTAAATAGCACTATTAAGGCAGCATTTGATAGCTGATATTCCATGATTATGACCTTGTGCCATTAAAAGTCAATTTGAATTTTATTTGGTATATTTTTATGAAAAGAGGAGAGTATGTGATTATTTTAAGATGTTCATGAAAATGGTTATGACTTTTTTTTAACTTCTGGAAAATGAAAGGAGTGAGCTTCATATATTTGGAAAATTCATGCTTGTTTGAATAAAGAATTACTGTAGTGTGAAACGAAGCTGATAGCTTAAGAGATAAATGACAACATATAATTGTTCCTTGAGTTATATTAATATACTTTTTGAATTTTTTTGACAGATTGTTTAACGAACAACAGTGAAGAATTATCAAACAGCACAGTATATTTCCTTAATCTGTTTAATCACACCCTGACCTGCTTTGAGCATAACCTTCAGGTATTTTATATATAATATTTAAAATTAAAATGCTGCCTTATACAAAGGAATAATGTGCAGTTCCAAGTTTTTATAGCACTAATTATTGATATTTATCTAAATTCATGATGTAGAGGAGTTAGTGGACCTGGATTTCTGCTCTTTAAGTAAGTTCTTCTACTTACAAATCATGAAAACTTCAGTTCTCTCATTTGTAAAATGGAGATAATATCTATCCTGCCTATCTTCAAGTATTTTGTAATGAGAACCTGGTGAGATAATGAGTGTGAAAACATTGAGGTGTGTGATTGTTTAATTAAAACACAATGGTTTTCAATCTGACTTAGGTAGGTATTTTGCAGTGTAGTAAGATTCTGTCTATAGGAAGTTTATTCTTTGCCTGAAATTTGCTTAAATATGTTTTACCTACCTTAAAAAGCACTGTTTAGTAAGGTATCTTTGAGTATTGAATTATGATAATAAAAGGTAGCCTTTAAGAATCTTAACCTTGTAGATTTTTGCCGTCTCTATCTCTGACTCTTGAATTTTGGTATTGGAACTTGTCTGGTCGTGGTGAAGGATGAGGTTGGAACTCTGGTTAAAATGTAGTTTTGAAACTTACATAACAAGGAAGTAATCCCCACAGTAGATGTACACATGCTTACAGTATAAGCATGTATGATTTTCTCTGTAATAAATGTGGTAACACTGAATTATGAATTTCCCTAAGAATAATAAAAATTGGGCCGGGTGCAGTATCTCATGCCTGTAATCCCAGCACCTTGGGAGGCCGAGGCAGGCGGATCACTTGAAGTCAGGAGTTCGAGACCAAACTGACCAATATGGTGAAATCCTGTCTCTACTAAAAATACAAAAATTAGCCAGGCTTGGTGGCGCACGCCTGTAGTCCCAGGTACTCGGGAGGCTGAAGCAGGAGAATCGCTTGAACCTGGGAAGTAGAGGTTGCAGTGAATTGAGATCACACCACTGCACTCCAGCCTGGGCGTCGCAGCGAGACTCTTTCTCAAAAAAAAATAAATAAATAAAATAGGTGAACATTTCTCAGAATTTGTTCTGCAGCATGTTAATAGATGTCCTATCAGAAAAGGTTTAGTATTCCATTAAGGTTGGGAAATGCTTTACTATAGGACTTCACAACCTTTAGTGGACTGATGTGTGTTGTAACACTCAAATAGCAATTTTTCTATAAAGTCGTCCTTCTTATCTATGGCTTCACTTTCCACACTTTCAGTTACCTGTGGCCAACTGCAGCCCAAAAATATTAAATGGAAAATTCTGGAAACAATAAGTTTTAAATTGCATACCATAAACAGTCTTCTTTTCATTTAACTTAGAGCACTTGTATGAGCTTGGTAGATTTCTAGAAGTGGAGAAAAAGACAGTAGAGAAAATTATCTCCAAATATGATGAGTGTACTAGGGAATAAGAAAGGAGTATCATAATTTGGAATGCACTGGCAAACCACCAGTACATCCAGTGAGGGAAGAAGGGTAAAGGGAAGCTTTTACTAGCAGAAAGGGAGAGGTTCACACAAACTGCTTAGAAACTGAGTTCACTGGTTCCAGAGGCTCAAAGCCAGAGTTGTCGTGAGTTCATTTGTGGAGATGCCATTACTGGGCAAGTGTTCTTCTGAGCGCATCTTATCCAAATTACTGCAGTCCTAAAGAATGGCAGTGGTAAACCATGTGAAAGCAGGAGTTGCATGAAGGGCGTGAAAGGGTTTCTTGTGGGGTTTTTAGAAAGTCCTTGGAAACAGCTATGTCAGACACATAAGCATGAGTCTCCTCTCCTTTGGGCCTTCCTGGCTGTATTTTGTCTGGGTCTGACAAAGATGATTTCATCCTAATATCTACAACTTTCACATTATCCAAAAGATATGTGCATTTTAAATTTTAATAAAAATGGCAGCCAGGTATGGTGGCTCCTGCCTGTAATCCCAGTACTTTGGAAGGTCAAGGTGGGAGGATCATTTGAGCCCAGGAGTTTGAAACTAGTCTGGGCAAAAAAAAAAAAAAAAGGTTAAATTACTCCCCATCAAGATTATGTGCACAATTTTAGCTAAATTGATCATGTGCTCAATTTTTTTTTTTTTTTTTTGAGACAGAGTCTCGCTCTGTCACCCAGGCTGGGGTGCAGTGGCGTGATCTCGGCTCACTGCAAGCTCCACCTCCCGGGTTCACACCATTCTCCTGCCTCAGCCGCCTGAGCAGCTGGGACTACAGGCACCTGCTACCATGCCCAGCTAATTTTTTGTCTTTTTAGTAGAGATGGCGTTTCACTGTGTTAGCCAGGATGGTCTCGATGTCCTGACCTCGTGATCCGCCCACCTCGGCCTCCCAAAGTGCTGGGATTACAGGCGTGAGCGACCGCGCCTAGCCCTGTGCTCAATTTTTAGCTAAGTGCACAATTGTTCTGCGAAAAACAAGCAATAGGCTATTTCTTGTAGCAGACTAAGGAGAGACTTAGTTTTTCTGTCAAATAGATGGTGAGGGTCACATTGTTGGGCCTACATCAGTGTAATTAGTTTGATTTTTCTCTTTTCTCTTTCATCCCAATGTTCAGTTAGTATCCTTCATACTAGAAGGTAAAGAAGAAAGGTAAAGAAGAAGGTAAAGAAGAAAGCAAAGGTGTGAATTGACTGTTTAGCAAACTTATTCTTGAAAAGACAAGTGTCAGTCTAGAAGTACAAAAGATTGAGATTTACTAGCATAATTTTTTTAAATTTTTTTTATTATTATACTTTAATTTCTAGGGTACATGTGCATAACGTGCAGGTTTGTTACATATGTATACTTGTGCCATGTTGGTGTGCTGCACCCATCAACTTCTCAGCACCCATCAACTCGTCATTTACATCAGGTGTAACTCCCAATGCAATCCCTCCCCCATCCTCCCTCCCCATAATAGGCCCCGGTGTGTGATGTTCCCCTTCCCGAGTCCAAGTGATTTCATTGTTCAGTTCCCACCTATGAGTGAGAACATGCGGTGTTTGGTTTTCTGTTCTTGTGATAGTTTGCTGAGAATGATGGTTTCCAGCTGCATCCATGTCCCTACAAAGGACACAAACTCATCCTTTTTTATGGCTGCATAGTATTCTATGGTGTATATGTGCCACATTTTCTTAATCCAGTCTGTCACTGATGGACATTTGGGTTGATTCCAAGTCTTTGCTGTTGTGAATAGTGCCGCAGTGAACATACATGTGCATGTGTCTTTATAGCAGCATGATTTATAATCCTTTGGGTGTATACCCAGTAATGGGATGACTGGGTTGTATGGTACTTCTAGTTCTAGATCCTTGAGGAATCGCCATCTGTTTTCCATAATGGTTGAACTAGTTTACAATCCCACCAACAGTGTAAAAGTGTTCCTATTTCTCCACATCCTCTCCAGCACCTGTTGTTTCCTGACTTTTTAATGATTGCCATTCTAACTGGTGTGAGATGGTATCTCACTGTGGTTTTGATTTGCATTTCTCTGATGGCCAGTGATGACGAGCATTTTTTCATGTATCTTTTGGCTGTATGCATGTCTTCTTTTGAGAAATGTCTGTTCATATCCTTTGCCCACTTTTGGATGGGGTTGTTTGTTTTTTTCTTGTAAATTTGTTTGAGTTCTTTGTAGGTTCTGGATATTAGCCCTTTGTCAGATGAGTAGATTGCAAAAATGTTCTCCCATTCTGTAGGTTGCCTGTTCACTCTGATGGTAGTTTCTTTTGCTGTGCAGAAGCTCTTTAGTTTAATTAGATCCCATTTGTCAATTTTGGCTTTTGTTGCCATTGCTTTTGGTGTTTTAGACATGAAGTCCTTGCCCATGTCTATGTCCTGAATGGTATTACCTAGGTTTTTCTTCTAGGGTTTTTATGGTATTAGGTCTACATTTAAGTCTCTAATCCATCTTGAATTAATTTTCGTATAAGGTTAAGGAAAGGATCCAGTTTCAGCTTTCTACTTATGGCTAGCCAATTTTCATAGCACCATTTATTAAATAGGGAATCCTTTCCCCCATTTCTTGTTTTTCTCAGGTTTGTCAAAGATCAGATGGCTGTAGATGTGTGGTATTATTTCTGAGGACTCTGTTCTGTTCCATTGGTCTATATCTCTGTTTTGGTACCAGTACCATGCTGTTTTGGTTACTGTAACCTTGTAGTATAGTTTGAAGTCAGGTAGTGTGATGCCTCCAGCTTTGTTTTTTTGGTTTAGGATTGTCTTGGCAATGCGGGGTCTTTTTTGGTTCCATATGAACTTTAAAGCAGTTTTTTCCAATTCTGTGAAGAAAGTCATTGACAGATTAATGGGGATGCCATTGAATCTATAAATTACCTTGGGCAGTATGGCCATTTTCACGATATTGATTCTTCCTATCCATGAGCATGGTATGTTCTTCCATTTGTTTGTGTCCTCTTTTATTTCACTGAGCAGTGGTTTGTAGTTCTCCTTGAAGAGGTCCTTTACATCCCTTGTAAGTTGGATTCCTAGGTGTTTTATTCTGTTTGAAGCTATTGTGAATGGGAGTTCATTCATGATTTAGCTCTCTGTTTGTCTGTTACTGGTGTATAAGAATGCTTGTGATTTTTGCACATTGATTTTGTATCCTGAGACTTTGCTGAAGTTGCTTATCAGCTTAAGGAGATTTTGGGCTGAGATGATGGGGTTTTCTAAATATATAATCATGTCATCTGCAAACAGGGACAATTTGACTTCTTCTTTTCCTGACTGAATACCCTTGATTTCTTTCTCTTGCCTGATTGCCCTAGCCAGAACTTCCAACACTATGTTGAATAGGAGTGGTGAGAGAGGGCATCCCTGTCTTGTGCCAGTTTTCAAAGGGAATGCTTCCAGTTTTTGCCCATTCAGTATGATATTGGCTGTGGGTTTGTCATAAATAGCTCTTATTATCATCCTGATACCAAAGCCTGGCAGAGACACAACAAAAAAAGAGAATTTTAGACCAATATCCCTGATGAACATCGATGCAAAAATCCTCAATAAAATACTGGCAAACCGAATCCAGCAGCACATCAAAAAGCTTGTCCACCATGATCAAGTGGGCTTCATCCCTGGGATGCAAGGCTGGTTTAACATACGCAAATCAATAAATGTAATCCAGCATATAAACAGAACCAAAGATAAAAACCACATGATTATCTCAATAGATGCAAAAAAGGCCTTTGACAAAATTCAGCAGCCCTTCATGCTAAAAACTCTCAATAAATTCAGTATTACTAGCATAATATTTTATGTACCTCCACTCTCCTCATTTTAGGTTATACAGTTCTTTGGTATTTGGCCCTTTTTGTTGACTAGAAAGGCCTGGATTATGAGCCTTGTGATAAGAGAATTGAGTGGGGATGCAGTTTTGGTGCCTTTTCCCTTTCCATTTAAAAACTCCTGTCTCAGCAAGATAAACTATGGTGTTGAAGTCAGCATAGGCAGGAACCTATTTTATTTATTCAGTGAGAGTAGGATAGATAACTGCAGGTTTGTAATGAGATAATTTAGGAAATTTTGTATTTAGTTACTAGTAATTTGGCATATGAATTATTGTTATCCTCAGTTAATATTAGCTAATGCAGCAGTTTTCAAAATTTAGAGGCACCTAGAAAGTTCCAAACAGTTTGCCATCTGCTTCACATACCAGATCTCTAATCCTTTGGACTTATAATAGAGGTAGAGGTCGTTTTATTTTATAGATGATAAAACCGAGACTCAGAGTGATTTAGTAACCTACCCAACATCACAGCTTAGCACTTTAACATACCATATTGTTTCCCGTCTTCTAGAAGGGCAAATAGCTTACATTAAAGAGATATTGTGTATAATGTTTATTGTATATATTACATGTGCCTTTGTCATTTTAGGGGAATGCACATAGTCTTTTACAGACAAAAAATTATTCAGAAGTGTGCAAAAACTGTCGTGAAGCATACAAAACTCTGAGTAGTCTGTACAGTGAAATGCAAAAAATGAATGAACTTGAGAATAAGGCTGAACCTGGAACACATTTATGCATTGATGTGGAAGATGCAGTAAGTACTTTGCTTCTGATGTGATACATATCTTAGAGTGTTATTGAATGTATCTTCAGTGTGATTATTCTTTTTGGAGATACGGTGGAATCTGCATATTCTGGCTTCAACCAAAAATAACTAGTTATAAAATAGTAAAGTTTTAGAATATCCTGGTCTGTTAAACCAAAATGGATATTTCCCTAGTAGTCTCATGGTTAGGATAAAAATAAAATAAAACAGAAATTAATTAGGCACTTCATAAGTGAGTTGATGATTTGGTACATTTAATCTTTTTAAATTTGAAAATATGTCCATTTGCAGAGGTGTAGGTATTGTTATATATTTATATTTCAGTTTCTTGTGCACTTATTGCTAATTTAAGAAGTTTCTGGGTGGGGCGCAGTGACTCACACCTGTAATCCTAGTACTTTGGGAGGCCGAGGCAGGCAGATCACGAGGTCAGGAGTTCAAGACCAGCCTGACCAACGTGGTGAAACCCCCATCTCTACTGAAAATACAAAAATTAGCCAGGCGTAGTGGCACACGCCTATTATCCCAGCTACTCAGGAGGCTGAGGCAGGAAAATCACTTGAACCCGGGAGGCAGAGGTTGCAGTGAGCCGAGATCGTGCCACCGCACTCCAGCCTGGGCGACAGAGCGAGACTCCATCTCAAAAAAAAAAAAAAAAAAGACGTTTCTGGATTTCACTACCTGTTTTAGAAGCCATTCCTCGATAACTTCCTATTCCATTGTTTTATTTTCTTATATCTGTTACCATCTGAAAATATTTGTTTATAGTCTGTCTTCCTCACTAAAATATAAGCCACATGAGGACAAGAACTTCGGCTTTTTTTGTTCACCATTCAGTATTTAGGACAGTATTTAGGACAGTCTAGCATGTAATGGGCTTAATAAACATGTATTAATTGAATGGTCAAAAAAAATTTTTTTTCTCCATTTTATAGCCTGCCTTTATATAGGGTGCCACTAGATGGCAATCATGCCTTTTTAGGCACTATGATGCCTGAGTATTGGGACATTAGAGGAAACTGAGAAATTATTGGCTCAAAGTGGAGAACTTGAGGTCAAAATTAATGAGCGTAAGAATTGAGAATGAGTGTGAATTATCACAGCAGCTCAGAGGGAACTCTAAGAACCAATAATATTCGAGATGGTTGAAAAGCACTTAAAATGAAATGTACAGTGTGGATTTTTGTTTGTTTGTACTGCTCCCTTCCTATTGCCTAAAACAGTACCTGGTTTCTAGTAGGCTCTCAATAAATAATAAATATTTTGTAAATGAATAAAACAGGGCCTAACTATATTCCTCTTCATACAAGTTCTCTGTTTGAATGTACAAATGGTTGACATTCTAGAATACTTTGGTCAGTGTTATGGACTTAGAATATGAAATTTCTGTATGGATATAAATTTACACAATGACTGATTGTGAACCAGGTTTTTTTCGTGGCAGAAGAAGTTGTCCTCAACTATCAGTAGATTTTTAGAGGTGCATATTTAGTCTAAATTCTAGGTTCCTGTTTAGTTATTAGCAAAATAATTATAAGAAATTGAAGACAAGTTAAATATAAAGTAGAATGATATTGTTTGTTCTTGTTCCAGATGAACATCACCCGAAAACTTTGGAGTCGAACTTTCAACTGTTCAGTCCCTTGCAGTGACACAGTGCCTGTAATTGCTGTTTCTGTGTTCATTCTCTTTCTACCTGTTGTCTTCTACCTTAGTAGCTTTCTTCACTCAGAGCAAAAGAAACGCAAACTCATTCTGCGTAAGTTTTTTACAATTATTTATTTTATAAATAAAAGTCTGTATTTTAAAAACTTAGACCTGTTTTAGAAATGATAGCTACTCTGAGAACTCAAAGTGGATTAGCCTAAAAGGACTCTCTGCTTTAAATTTTACAGTCATGCTTACTGTGAAAAAGATCTGTGAAAATTTTATAAGTGTAGACAATATAAAGTTAAAACAGGGCTGGGCGCAGTGGCTTATGCCTGTAATCCCAGCACTTTGGACACTTTGGGAGGCTGAGGCGGGTGGATCACAAGGTCAGGAGATCGAGACCTGGCTAACACGGTGAAACCCCATCTCTACTAAAAATACAAAAAATTAGCTGGGTGTGGTGGCACATGCCTGTAGTTCCAGCTACTCAGCAGGCTGAGGGGAGAGAATCACTTGAACTTGGGAGGCGGAGGTTGCAGTGAACCGAGATCGTGCCACTGCACTCTAGCCTGGGGGCAGAGTGAGAATGTCTCAAAAAAAAAAGTTAAAACACGGTGTCTTTCAGATGATTAAATTGAAAATGCTAGATTACCCCTGGAATAAGTTTGGCAACAACAGAAGAATAGCAACAGAGACTTTGCACTCCTGACATGGCAATAGCAGGGAGATACAGACAGCTCTTAGATCCACTGGAGTTGTGGGTCTTAGAACCACCTAAAGGTGTGGCAGGCAGGAAGAAACTATAGCTAACATACAGGCAGTTTGTGAACAAATTGGAGTCGTAGTTCCAAGGAGATTACTTGACATAATAGTGTATGCTCAATACATATTCATTCCCTTTCTTTCTCCCTATGAAATAGGCCAGAGCAAAAGAAGCACTAACTAGAGATCCCATCCAGCTAAAGAAGAGTGGCTTCTAAGTCACATGGGTTTCTTGTTTATTATCAGAATGAAAGTATGGGCTTATGCTTTAATAATTTTAGTTTTTAAAAAAGAGAACTGTTTAGGGAAAAAAGTTAACTTTCTTTTCTTTCAAATACTATTTGTAGTCTAGGAATGTATGGTATAAAAATTCTTTTCCCTGTAAATTTTGATCACTGCTTCATCTAACTTTGCTTCTAATATATCTAACTTTTAAAAAAAGGTTACCTGTAGATGAGTTTGAACTGAATTTGTAATGTTTTGTCACCTTAAAATGCTACTAGAGGGGAGAGTCTTTGTCACAGGTGTATTTAGTAAAGCTTTTTGAAGGCTGCCAGCATTCTGTAAATATGTAGTAGCTCAGGTCCTTGAAGCACTTATTCAGAATAACAGCAAAATATTGTGGGCACCTCACCATTGAGAAACTGTTTTCAGAGCTTGGTATACTTTTAAAGTTTAGCATCTTATTTGCCTTGCAAATCTATTTAACTTTATGGAAAGTATTTACTGCTTCTGATCAGGATTTTTTGTTTGTTGTCACAGTAAAAGTCACTACCAGTGTCACTATTTGCTATGGAAGCCACAAACCTTGTAGTCATTTCTTACTTCTTTTCTTTCTTTCATTTTTTCATTCCCACATTCCCCTCCTCATCCCCTTTTAATTCATTAGCAAGTATGCTGCCAGTCCTACTTAGTCTTCTCTCTCCCTCCACTGGTAAACCAAGCCATCTTCATCTCTCTCTTATTTATTTATTTATTTATTTATTTTTTACAGAGTCTCACTCTGTCACCCAGGCTGGAGTGCAGTGGCACGATCTCGGCTCACTGCAACCCCGCCTCCTGGTTTCAAGCTATTCTCCTGCCTCATTCTCCTGAGTAGCTGGGAGTATAGGCACATGCTACCACGCCTAGCTAATTTTTGTATTTTTAGTAGAGACGGGGTTTCAACATATTGGCCAGGCTGGTGTCAAACTCCTGACCTTGTGATCTGCTCACCTTGGCCTCCCAAAGTGCTGGGATTACAGGCGTGGGCCACCGCGCCCGGCCCTTCATCTTTTACCTGTACTAATGCAAGAGCCTCTTAACTGGTATCCCTCCTTCCATTTCTTGATCTACTAAAATCCATATGCCATAAAGTGGCTAAAATAATTTTTTAAACAGAAATTCACCATGTTTCTCTACTACTTGGAATCCTTAATGTGTTCCCATTATACCTAGAATAAATCCAAACTTACTTTCCAGGGTCTGCTCTCCAAGCTGTACATGACCTGCCCCATAGCCACCTTTCTAAACCTGTCACATCCATTCTCCTCATTGCTCATGGTGCTGTGGACAGTCTAGTTCCTTTCTGTTCTTCTCTGCTACCAAGCTCATTCACACTGCTGCTTTTCCAAGGCCCTTCCCTCTTTCCTTACCTGGCTTCTTGCAAGCCAGGTCTTAGCTCTAAAGTTACTTGCTCAAAGAGACCTTTTATGACTCCCCAGTCTTAAGAATCCACCCCTCCATTCATTTTTCTGTGCCGTCTTTCTTTAATGGCACTTAATCACTTAAGCTAATTTAAATTAAATAATTGGTTATTTAAATCATCTTCTTCATTTATTCTCTATTTGTTTGTCTCCCCTGCCTGGAGGGAGCAGCTGACTGCATTAGAGGTGTTGAAATTCACCATTAGATGATCCCTGGGGTAGAATTTTAAAGGATGTGGGGATTTATCAGGTAGAGAATATAAAGGCAAGGAAGTTGTAGGTGTATGTACTCATTCGTATTTAACTTGGCCAGTTTATTAAGTCATTTGAAATTTAGTCAGAAGCTAGATCACTTCTAGTAGTTTTTAACAAAGTAATTCTCAAAAACCCAAACTATTGATTTGGTTTGCCTCCCAAATCTGCTGAAGTCTTAAGAAGTAGATTTTAGTTTAGGTCAATGTTTTTAGTTTAAGTTTTCCCTTTAGTTTAAGCTGAAGCAGTACACTGGTCCAGGAAGTCATGTTGTCATTTTCCACTTACAGTGGTGGTCAGGGAGACCCTGATAGAAACCAGAGACACTGGTAGGCCAGGCGCGGTGGCTCACGCCTGTAATCCGAACACTTTGGGAGGCCGAGGCGGGCAGATCACAAGGTCAGGAGATCGAGACCATCCTGGCTAACATGGTGAAACCCCATCTCTACTAAAAATACAAAAAAAAAAAAAAATTAGCCAGGCGTGGTGGT
The DNA here is from genome assembly GCF_003255815.1 of Theropithecus gelada. Taxonomy (NCBI): domain Eukaryota; kingdom Metazoa; phylum Chordata; class Mammalia; order Primates; family Cercopithecidae; genus Theropithecus; species Theropithecus gelada. The sequence goes on along the minus strand of NC_037671.1, from coordinate 132,690,247 downwards.
AGGTGCCTGTAGTCCCAGCTATTCGGGAAGCTGAGGCAGGAGAATGGCGTGAACCCAGGAGGTGGAGCTTGCAGTGAGCTGAGATCAAGCCACTGCACTCCAGCCTGGGCGACAGAGACGAGACTCTGTCTAAAAAAAATAAAAAATAAAATAAAATAAAATAAAATAAGCAGAAACACTGGTTCTCATCCTTGGCTACATATCAGAATTATCTGCAGAGCTTTAAAAAAAAGTACAGGTACTAGGGTCTCATTGCAGAGCTGCTAAATCATAACCCCTACCCAAGTTTTGTGAAGCTCTGAAGTAGGGACACTCTTAGTTACTCAGTATAAATGCTCTCACTGTGGGCATGATTGGTTTTCATTTCTAGAACATGAGAAACATTCATGTTTAACTGTAAGTACAAAACATATTACCAAGCCAAATAGCCATGATTTGTTTTATTAACCCTAATGACTCAGTCCCATTAGCATCAAATCAGAATTGATGGTAATGTATTTTGTTAGCTGCCATATGTGTTTGTGTGTGTATATAACATAAAACTCACTTCTCTTTGAGCATCTTTAAACATTTTTTTCCATAATGCAGGATTCCATAATAATATACAACTCACTTTTCTTTGAGGGTCATTAAAATTTTTTTCTTTTTTCCATTACAGAGTTCTTTCACTGAATTTTTTTTCACCTGAAAATAGAAGCAGTTGTATTTCTTTCTTTTCAATATGTATACCTTTCCTTTTCTTTCTCTTGCCTTGTTGCACTGATGATAAATTAGTGGCATGATGTCGAGCAAGACCAGGTATTTTTGTCTTATTCTAGATCTTAGGGGGGAAAAAATCATTCAGTCTTTCACAATTAAGCATAATGATTGCTATAGAATCTTTGTACGTGCTCTTTATCAGGTTGAGGAAGTTTTCACTGAATTCTTTTAAGAGAAATTTAGATTTGGATTTCTAACTTAGACTTTTAGATGTATAATTTTGTTATTCTACCTTACAGCACTTTCATTGTCTAAGTACATTTATTTCACCTACATTACATATTTAAGATTGTGATGTTCAAGAAGATATAAATAATATTGTTTTATTTGGTACTGCTTCTAGCAAAGTCGTGCAATTTCTAACAAAATTATGTTTTTTGAAGAAAGTTTTAATTAGGTTTTAATTCTTATAAGGCTGGAACTGTTAGGATTCAAACATAGAATTGATAGACAAATACTGTAGTTTACATAAAAATAGTAAATAATTATGTTTGATAATTAAATTTAAGTTAAAACGCAATTCTTTTGATTTGTCTAGCCAAACGTCTCAAGTCCAGTACCAGTTTTGCAAACATTCAAGAAAATTCAAACTGAGACCTACAAAATGGAGAGTTGACATATCACATGAATGAATGGTGGAAGACACAACTTGATTTCAGAAAGAAGATAAACTGTGATTTGATAAGTCAAGTTCTTAAGAAATACAAGGACTTCAGATCCATTTTTAAATAAGAATTTTCCATTTTTCTTTCCTTTTCCACTTCTTTCTAACAGATTTGGATATTTTTAATTTCCAGGTGTAGCAATGTTATCTATTTTAATGTGTATTTGTCACAATAACAGAAGATGCAAGAACAATCATTATTTTATTTTATAGGCATTTTATCACTATTCTAGACTTCTGGTATTAATAAGAATAACATAAGTATCTCAAGTAGAAACATTTTTGAAAACTAACATTTAAAAATTAATTGGTTACAGCAAATACTTTGAAAAAGAAATGTACTTGTCAGGAAGTAGCACGCCCAAAGATTAATTACTCCCCATTGCAGTATTATTATTATATATATAGTTAATATGTTGTACATCACAATAATATATAATTCAGTCTCTAGTTTCCCTAGAGTCATTTTTGAAACCACTGATTCCAAACCTCCCTAACAATTTTTAGAAGTAGTAAGCCACATTACATTTATCTTTGTAAAAAGATTTATGGTAGCTGGTTTCTTACTTGACTTTTATAAATAGTATTTTACATCTTATTTTTTGCCTTTATTTCATAACTAAAAATCACTGGATTGCTTTATTATATTCAGGGCAATATGGATTATTTTTATACCAAGGATTTGCATCGTGAATTACATTAAGTTATTTGGCAATTTATAATTTATTACTACTTTAAATCAAATGTAGCATTATCACACTGTATTTAAATTGTCATTTTTTAAAGGAATATTTTTCTCTTGAGATATGTAGAGGATTTGGGAGCAGAGAGAAAGGAGGGGTAAAACCAGCTTAAGGTTCAGCGAGCAGACAGGGACCTGAGAGGATACTGACTGTAAGACTGTTGGACAGTGGTGTGTATTGAGGGCATGAATTGGAATGATAGTCTCATACAGAAAGCAGTGAGATTAAGATGATCCTTATTTTTTCTAAATTTTTCAATCAGATGAAAGTGATACGATTGAAATGAAATCACATATTTCATGCTCAGAAATTCTATTTTGGTATGTTTGTATTAGCCTTTAAAAAAAAAAAAACACTTCATTTCAGAATTGTTCACAATTTTATTTCTTAGGTTTTTAGAGTTCAGGATTTCATTTATTAATTTCTTCTTGCTTTTTTGGTGGAAATAGGCTTTGTTGTAAACATTAAGAATGTAACATCTCCTCTATATAGAAACAAGAGTTTTGTTAAATAATAAGAGAATTTGAATCCCTTCCTATACTATAAAATGCTCTATAGGGAGACGAAGTGTTTCTTTTTTCTTTTATGTTTACCATGTATGTGGAGCGAAAGATAAGGCTCTTGGATGTGTAACATACTCAAAAGCTGTTATACTTTCTCTGATTTGCTGTGATCCACTGAAAATGTGCTGGGGTTTGTTCTGCTGTCACTGTTCATGCTGCTGGAACTTAGCACTGTCTTGATTTGAAGCATATGATTGAGAGCCATTGGAAGCAACCTTCATTAATGCAGATAAGTAAGTGGTGACTTTTTGAGCACCTTTCAGTATTACGTATTTGTAAAAACCATTGTTTTTGGATATAAAGCTAATAAGCACTTTAAAAAGGAAAAGGCAGCCTTTACTATTTTTTCTGGTTGAGTCATTGCTCTTTAGACATAGCATCAGCAATAGATTTCAAAGATGAGTATTAAGCGCTACCCTAAAGTATGTACATTTTTCATTTTGTCATATTGAAAAATTATTTGCATAGTTCTGAATGCTGAGAGGCAGCTTATATGTATTCACAGGAATATCTTTAAGTGTTTTTTTGACATGTTAAAATAAAGGAAATAAAATAAGGAAATTGTAAGCTTTAGTTAGATTTTTAAATACATTTTTAAATTTTCAGATGTAATTTAACATCACATTTCAGTTTTTCGGGTGTTGAGTTTGGATGCCTACTTTTACGAGTACCATCAGCTGGACACAGTGTCTCACACCTGTAATCTCAGCACTTTGGGAGGCTGAGGCAGATCGCTTGAGCTCATGAGTTCGAGACCAGCCTGGGCAACATGGCGAAACCCTGTCTCTACAAAAAATGCAAAAATTAGCTGGGTATGGTGGTGAGTGCCTGTAGTCCCAACTACTTGGGAGGCTGAGATGGGAGGATGTCTTGAGCCCGGGAGGCGGAGGTTGCAATGAGCCGAGATCGTACCATTGCACTCCAACCTGGGCGATAGAGCCAGAGCTTGTCTCAAAAAAAAAAAAGTACCATCTATCTTAAATTTTGCTGCAAATAAAAATGTACTTTGGATTATTTATTTATTGTTGAACTGAGAGAGAGAAATAACATCAGATACATGTTTTCTTTTGGAGAGACAGTGTCTCACTGTATTGCCCAAGCTGGCCTTGAACTCCTGAGTTCAAGTGACCTTCCTGCCTCAGCCTCCCAAAGTGCTGGGATTACAAGCATAAGCCACAACACCTGGCTGAACATCAGATATTTTAAAGTGTAGCCCAGAGTCTAGCTGGTAAATGTTACTTATATTGGGACTAGTATTTTCTAATGTTTCTGGGATATGCTTCCTATAAAATGAAATGTTTTCCTGGAACAAAACTAGTTAGGATTGCATTCCTGGCCAAAGACATGACATCATATAAGTAATAGACATCACCAGCAATGAATTTTGAAAAGCAAAAAATACTATTAACCTATATAACCATTTAAAATGGAAAAAATTATATTCCAGGTACCTCTATTTTCTGAACTAGAAGAAACCTTAGAGGCCATCTGATCATAGAGTCCCAGAACTGGATGGATCCCTAGAGACTACCTAATCTGACTTTCTGTCCACTGCATGGATTCCTCTAAAAAGTGTGTCACTTAATTCCCTACCTTATTAACTAAAGAAGCAGAACAGCATAGAGCTCTTTATTTATAACAGGCATTCCTTGATAATCAACTCTAAAATGGAGACTTGAGATGCTTAAATATTGTACTACTGTGCTTATTTTATAAAGATTTCATAAAATGATAGTATTGGTTATTTTAAAAGGGCTTTGGCTTATGCTGAATTATACATGTGCACCAAAATATTATAACTCTACTAAATTTCCTTGTTCTAAACTATTATATTAGCTATAATAAATATTAGTCATACATGTAACATGTTTAATGACCAATACTTACTTTGTCTCCTTGGAATTAAAGAGGGCTTTTAAAAGATAATTTGACTGATCCATGCTTCTTATAGTGTGGAGCTTTTCAATAATGATTTTTTAAATATGTTTTTCTTGTGATCAACAGGTATGTTTAAAAACATGCTGGGTGCAATGACTCAGACCTGTAATCCCAGCACTTTGAGAGGCTGAGGCAGGAGGATCACTTGAGCCCATGAGTTTGACACCAGCCAGGGCAATACAGTGAGAACTTGTCTACAAGAAATTAAAAAACTAGCTGAGCATCATGGTGTGTCCCTGTAGTCCCAGCTACTCAGGAGGCTGAGGTGGGAGGATCACTTGAGTCTAGGAGGCAGAGGTTGCAGTGAGCCAAGATTGTGTCACTGTACTCTAGGCTGAGTTACAGAACAAGATGCTGTCTCAAAAAAAAAAAAAAAAAAAAAAATCCATCTGAGTACCCCAATGCAATCAAAACATTTCAAAGCTTTAAAATGAATGATGCTGGGTACGGTGACTCCTGCCTGTAATCCTAACACGTTGGGAGGCTGAGGCAGGGTGATTGCTTGAGGCCAGGAGTTCAAGATCAACCTGGGCAACAAAGTGAGACCCCCATCTCATATTTTGAAAATTAAAAAGTAAAAGTAAAAAAGAAAAAAAACCTAAAATGATAGGCTCATTTTAGCTAGAAATTGTGGTAATTCCTCCATTGTCTTAAATGCTCAGGATCATGTCTGAAAGATTTGCCCAATAGCATTGGAAGTGGAAAATAATTCAATTGTAATTTCTCAGATGATTGTATACAACTAGAGTATAGATAGGCAGAATTGATAATTATTAGTTGCAGGCCGGGCGCGGTGGCTCAAGCCTGTAATCCCGGCACTTTGGGAGGCCGAGATGGGCGGATCACGAGGTCAGGAGATCGAGACCATCCTGGCTAACATGGTGAAACCCCGTCTCTACTAAAAAGTACAAAAAAACTAGCTGGGCGAGGTGGCGGGTGCCTGTAGTCCCAGCTACTTGGGAGGCTGAGGCAGGAGAATGGCGTAAACCCGGGAGGCGGAGCTTGCAGTGAGCTGAGATCCAGCCACTGCACTCCCGCCTGGGCGACAGAGCGAGACTCCGTCTCAAAAAAAAAAAAAAGAAAATTATTAGTTGCTTGTCCTGTTTTGACTTCTGAAACAGAAGAGTGGTCACACAAAGGTAAGAGAAGGGCCGGGTGCAGTAGGTCACGCCTGTAATCCCAACACTTTAGGAGGCTGAGGCTGGTGGATCATTTGAGGTCAGAAGTTTGAGACCATCTTGGCCACATGGTGAAACCCCATCTCTACTAAAAATTAGCCAGGCGTGGTGGTGCGTGCCTGTAATCCCAGATACTCAGGAGGCTGAGGCAGGAGAATCACAGGAGGCGGAGTTTGCAGTGAGCCGAGATGGCACTACTGCACTCCAGCAAAAAATAAAAAGAAGGGAGGAAAAAACTACTATCACTGTATTGGGTATCTTTAGAGGCAGGGGCCCACAGCAGAAAGCCTTGCAGCCATCCCTCTTTCCAGAGAGGATCAACTATTTCTTCCTTTTCCTCTCTCTCCTACTAGTACCTCATTTTCTACATTGATTTGTAGTGCTATTGTCAGTAACGTAATAGGAGCTGAGCTACAAAGGGCTTGCTTGGCCTTGACTTTTTGAAACCCTCTTTACATCTTGGCTGTCCTCCATTAAATAAGGCACAATGTTTATTTGTATAACCCAGAGACTCTGAGCAGTCAGAATCCAACACCCACCCACCTCCCTCCCCACTCCATGCTCATGTTCTCTCTTACTGTGACAACTAGCATAAGGATAGCATAAAGAAGGTAAGTAAGCAAGTAGAATCTCTAGATTGAATTTCCACTACCCCCAGTCGTGACTACATCCTGTGATTCCTGAATGTATATGAGGGAACTAGAGGTAGCAGTCTACACGGAAAAGGGAAGTTGGGAGTCACTTGTCTTGAAGAGTGTATGCGTAGAAATTGTAAAATTAGATTGTATATTTTTAAGCTTTTGGGAAATGATGGAGATTATGGAAAGGATTGAAGTTCTGCTTGACCTTGCACTACTTGGCACATTTGGCCCACCATCCATTCAGGACTTACCCCTTGCTTCAACTCAATATCTCAAATAGGAGCACATGGGTGTTTGGCTACTTCAGTTCCTCCTGGGTCTGTGACCTCTGCATTAGCAGATTATTTGTTCACCTTATTCTTCCTGTCTCCTGATATCACAATAGATGAAATCATAGGAACTATCCTTTGTAGTTTGGCTAGTGTCACAATCTGTACCATTCATTCTATGTCTTTGAGACATTGGGGGATAGGTACTTAGGTGGGCACTGCAATTATGCAATTTTGCTTGTAGCCAACTCCACTGTGCTGAAAGTTATTTAGAGAATGTAGTCTCTGATGTGGTCTGGCTCTGAAAAACCCATTTTAGGTTTGGGGACCTTGCTTATTGATGGCCTGATTTCAAGAGGCATACCCATATCATTCTGGCTCTCAGGTGCACCCCAGCACCTTGCATCTAAGCCCTATCATTTACTCTTGTTCCCACAGTACCACCATCTTTCTTCTCAACTCTAACCCTGATTAGCCTCACTAACACCAAGATTTCAAGTGACCTGATAAGATTGTGGTAAAGTCTAAGTTTTCTATTATTTTAAAGAAATTACTCCATTGCCTCCTGGCTTGCAAAGTTTTTGTTGAGAATACTGCTGTAATTCTAAATTTTGGTCATCTGTACATAATTTTTTTTCCTTGTTGCCTTCTAGATATCTTTTTAAAATTTTCAGCAGTTAAACTATGATGTGTCTTTTTTTGATACAAGATCGATTCTGTTGCCCTGGCTGGAGTGCAGTGGTGTGACCTCAGCTCTCTGCGACCTCTGCCTCCTGGTCTCAAGCAATCCTCTCACCTTAGTCCCCTAAGTACCTATAATTACATGCATGTGCCACCATACCCAGCTTTTTTTCTTTTCTTTTTCTTTTTTTTTTTTTTTTTTGTAGAGCTGAGGTTTCACCATGTTGCCAGGCTGGTCTGGAACAACTGTGATCAAACAATCCTCTCACCTTGGCTTCCCCAAGTGCTGGGATTATAAGCATAAACCACTGCGCCTAGCCTCTGGGTATGTTTTTCTTTGTATTTCTTTTGCTTGAGATTCTCCAAGCCTCTTGGGATCTGTTTGTTGTTTTTTATTAATTTTAGAAAATTTGCAACCATTATATATCAAATGTTCTTCTGAGACTGCAATTAGATTTATGTTAGGCCATTTGATATTGTCCCATGGGTCTGTTGGATGTGCTGTTTTATTTTATACACTCTGTTTTTCTTTGTGTTTCAGTTTGGATTATTTCTGTTAATCTATTTCAGGCTTACTGATTTTCTCTTGTGCTGTGTTTAGTCCACTGATAAGCCTGTTGAAGAGATTCTTTATCTCTTAATATCATATTTTTATTTCTAGCATTTTTATTTAACTCTTTTTTTATAGCGTCCATCTCTCTGCTGAAATTCCCAATCTATTTATGCATGGTGTCCATCCATTCCACTAGGTCCTTTAGCATTTTAATCATAGTTGTTTTAAAGTTTCTATCTGATAATATCAGTATCTGGGTCATCTCTGGATCTGGTTCTGTTGACTACTTTATCTCTTGATAATGGATCATTTTTTTTCTTGCTTTTTAAAATGTCTTATAATTGTTGATTAAATGTCAGATGTTGCATGTTAAAGAACAGTAGAAACTGAGGTAAATAGTATTTATATCTGGAAATGGGCACAGCTTTCCTTCTATTAGGCCATTAGTGTTGGGGAAGAGGCAGATAACTCTAATAAATAGTTGATCTGGGTTTGAGTTTGTTGCTGCTATAGTTACTTTCAGTATATCACAGATTTCAAATTCTTCAGTGGTGGACTGCTGCTGCCGTGGGCTTAGTGTGTGGCCTAGAGTGCCAGAGTTTTTCTCAGTGTTCCTGCTCCACCCTCAGCTTTTAGCAGACTCTGCACGCTTATATCACCAGTGATATCTCTTTCTCTCTGCTCGTGTCCCTCCTCAGCTGTAGAAATCTATTGCTTAGTACTTTGTGCAAGGCTTATGGTTGGGGCAGGAGGCGGTTCTCCTCCTCCGGCCTCTGTCTCATGCAAACCATGGGTGTGTGAGCTTCAGGGCTGGTACCCTTTCTCTGTGGCACACAGACCCTGCTTTGTAATTGTGGGAGTCTTAGGTGAGAGTGAGTTTCCTGTCCCTCTCTCACTGGTGGCAAACCTCTGCTTTGTATCAGTGCGGGATCATGGTCACAAGTGAGTTTCCTTGCCCTGTCCAACAGCAGATGGTTTTTGCTTTAACTCCTCCCTGCCTACAGCCAAGTTCGTTGGCTGAAACTAGGGGATAGGAGGTTTTGTATCACTTCCCTGGTGGCAGAGGGCTTTTTCTTTATGTAAGAGAAGGACCTGGGTTTCATATCTCTCTCCCAGTGGTAGCTGGTTGTCACCTGCATGCCTGTGTCACCAAAAGGAGTCTCTTTCAGTTCTCCTGCTCTGTCCCCAGTTTTTCTTATGAACACCCAGTGGAGGCTATGAAAAAGAGCCAGTAACTAGGGCTAAACTCTCCTTGTGTCTGTGGCTCTTGGGAATTCTAAGCTGTCACACTAGCCCACACTTGCTCTCTAAGCATTTGTTAAAATTTCAGTTTTTTTTTTTTTTTTTTTTTAAATTTGCTGCTATCTTTCATCCTGTACTCTGCCCAAGGCAAAGTAGTTTGTGAGAGCAATGCTTCTTGGCTTTCTCTATCCTAAGTGGAACTGGAACTTACTGATTGCTTTTTTTGTTGTCAAGTTTTACTTGACAGAAAATTGCTCTGAAATGTGTTTAATAGGTTTGAAGAGATAAAACAAGAAACAAGGTTAATAATTATGGAAACCATAAAAAGAACAAAATCCCAAACAAAGAAAAATAGTAGGTGAAATTAAGAACTAAATGGAAAGGTTTTATAGCAAATAAGACATAGTTGAAGATATAATTAAGAATATATTAGAAGAACATTTCCAGAAGGAAACATGGAGTGAGAAAAGGTCATAAGTACAGACAAGGGGGATAAGAGATATAGGGGATACAATGAGAAGATTTAATATAAATGTATTTAGAGTCCCTGAAAAGCAGAGAACAGAGACAATGTGAGAGAAGCAACTTTTTTTTTTTGAGACAGAGTCTTGCTCTGTTGCCCAGAGTGGAGTGCGATAGTGTGATCTCACCTCACTGCAACCTCCGCTTCCTAGGTTCAAGAGATTCTCCTGCCTCAGCCTCCCGAGCCGCTGGGATTACAGGCATCTACCACCATACCCAGCTAATTTTTGTATTTTTAGTAGAGACAGGGTTTCATCATGTTGGCCAGACTGGTCTCGAACTCATGACCTCAGGTGATCCACCCACCTCGGTCTCCCAAAGTGCTGGGATTATAGGCGTGACCTACTGCACCCAGCCTAGAAGCAACTTTTGAAAAGATAATAGCTGAGGACTTTCCAAAACTGGTGAAAAGCATGTCACAGATTAAAAATCCCAAGCAGAATGTTTTAAAATATACAAAAAACCCAGGCACATTCATAGTAATTGATAACCAAAGATAAAATCTTACTAAATAGCGAGAGAAAAAAAGACATCACCATCAAAAGAGCAACCACTAGACTTACTGCTGGATTCTCCAGAGAAATAATAAAAGCCAGAAGACAAATATAATATTTTCAAAGTGCTGAAAGAAGGTAATTGATTGGTCAGGTGTGGTGGCTCATGCCTGTAATTCCAGCACTTTGGGAGGCTGAGGCAGGCGGACCACTTGAGATGAGTTCGAGACCAGCCTGGCCAACATGGCGAAACCCCATCTCTACTAACAATACAAAAATTAGTTGGGCGTGGTAGTGCATGCCTGTAATCCGAGCTACTCAGGACACTGAGGCAGGAGAATTGCTTGAACCCAGAAGGCAGAGGTTGCAGTGGGCTGAGATTGCACCACTGCACTCCAGCCTGGTTAACAGAGTGAGAGTCTGCTTCAAAAAAAAAAAAAAAAGAGTGTAACCAATTGTCTAGAATTCCATGCCTAGCAAAAATGGTCTTCAAAATTAAAAGGGAAATAAAGGCATTTCAGGACAAAAAGAATTCATCACAAGTAGACTGCATTAAAAAACTAAAGATGTCTTCAGGTAGAAGTAAAATAAACCCAGTTGGAAACTCACAGGTGCAAGAACAGGAAATTAGTGTAAAGGGTAACTATATGGATAAATCTAAATAAGTATTGACTGTATACAATATTGTCATGTGGAGTTAACATATATATATGTATATATACATACATAGAGAAAGAATAAAATGCACAAGTGACAGAAAAATCAAGAGGTGGTTTATATTAGGGTTCTCCAGGAAAACAGAACCAAGAGGAGAGAGAGATATATGGTATATAAGCCATATTATATATGAAAATACATAAGCCACTTTTAATTTAATTTTATTTTTTGAGACAGAGTCTCACTCCTATCGCCCAGGCTGGAGTGCAGTGGCACAATCTCAGCTCACTGCAACCTCCATCTCCTGGGTTTAAGTGATTCTCCTGCTTCAGCCTCCCAAGTAGCTGGGATTACAGGCATGTGCCACCACACCCAGCTAACTTTTGTATTTTTAGTAGAGACGGGGTTTCACCATGTTGGCCAGGCTGGTCTCGGACTCCTGACCTCAGGTAATCTGCCTGCCTCAGCCTCCCAAAGTGCTGGGATTACAAGTGTGAGCCATCATGCCTGGCCATAAGCCACTACTTAATAATTAATATGTATGTCATAGGAGATAGATATTTTATATATGTTGTACATTTAATATATGTCATAGGAAACACATAATCTACATATATAACATTCTATATAAACTACATGTTATATGATCTGTATATCATATATTCTCTATGTATTATATGTCTCCTATGACATATATTAAATATATATAGCATATAAATGTCTTCTATGACATGCATACATATTGTAAGAAATTGGCTCATGTAATTATGGCACTTGAGACATCCCGAGATGTGCATTTGGCAGGCTGGAGCTACGGGAAAGCTGTCAATGTAGTTCCAATACTGAGGGCAGGAGAGTAATGCCCCAGCTCAGAAGTCAGGCAGGAGAAGTTTCCTCTTATCAGACTTTTTATTTTATTCAGGTATTCAATTAATTCGATGAGGTCCACCAACATTGGGGAGGACAATCTACTTTATTCAGTCTACTGATTCTAATGCTAAGCTTATTCAGAAATACCCTAACAAACACACTCAGAATAATGTTTGATCAAATGTCTGGGCGCCTTGTGGCCCAGTCAAGTTGACACATAAAATTAACCACCACAATATTCTTGGAGTTAAAATGTTTTAGGTTGTGGCATTATTTGGGAGTGAGATAAAAATTCAAGTAACATTGGAGATTAGGATTAATGTTGAAACCTTTAAGGTAACTGCTAAAAAAAAAAAAAGTAAAAGAAGGTGTAACTACCAAACTAATGGGAGGAAGGGGAAATATCAGTATAGCAGAAATCAAGAGAGAAACGGGAACACAGGACAGGACAAATAGTAACATGATATATTAAACTCAAATATCAGTAAGTAGATGAAACAGAAAAGGGAAAGAAGGAGGGAGGGAGGGAGGAAAGGAAGGAAGTTCCAATTAATTTTACAAAGTCAGCATCATCTTGATGTCAAACCTGATGAACATAGCACAAAAATGAACTAAAAAATCTCACTAAAAAATATTGAGAGTGAAAACAAAACAAACAAAAATACCGAGAGTGGCAGGAGGCAGCCAAATGCCTAGGCAAATAGGGATGGGTCCCTGGTGAAACCCCATCTTCAAGTCCAAAAGCCTGAAACCTGCAGCCCAAAGTGAGAACTTCTATTCCTGTTTGCTCTGTCTCTCTTGATTTGTTCTTTCTGAATAATGTCTTTTTACCAATCCAGTGTTGCCTTTTCCAAAACTACCTATGACCCACCCCACCCCCATCCTGTGCCTATAAAGATCCCAGACTCAGTCAGTAGAAAGGAGAGATGGCCAGACTTTGGGGAAGAGAGGGCCAGATTTTGGGGAAGACTATCTGCTTTTCCCATCCCCTCTCCAGTTCCCCTCTATGCTAAGAGCCATTTCCACTGCTCAATTAAATTTTCTACCCTCACCATCCTTCAAGTGTCCACGCAACTTCATTCTCCTTGGATGCTGGATGGACAAGAGCTCAGGGCCCACGGAGTGTGGGGACCCCAAAAGGCTATCACACCGGCCCTTTGCCCTTGCTGTCAGAGGGCAGCCACCCCATGTGACGAGACAAGGGGCCAGCTGAGCTGTTAACACACAGCCGTCTGCAGATGGCAGCGCTAAGAGAGCACTGTAAAACTCCCCCTAGGGTTTTGGGGTCACAAGTTCCCTCATCTTGGTGGTGCCATGGGCCCTGCACAGAGCTTGCTCCCGCCAGTGCCCAAAGTGGCCAACCAGATCCTGCACTCGCTCGCTCACTCCTGATCTGGCCATGAGCCTCACATGGAGCCTGCTCCTGCTGGTGCCCAGAGCAACTGGCCAGATCCCACACTCACTGGCTCATGGCTGGTTTGGCCATGGGCCCCACATGGAGCTTGCTTCTGCTGGTGCCTGGAGTGGCCGCCTGGGTCCTGCACTCACTTGCTCACAGGCTCCCACCCACAAGGGGTTGAATGTGGTGGGCTGAGTAAATATTCCCTCCTGTTGGGAGTCCAGTGAAGGGGCCAAGAAAAATCCTGCATCAATCTTAAGACAAAATGTCACATATAGTATTTGTGGACTTATTAGTATGCTAAAAGAGTAGTACACTTTGAACAAATTAGAGATTATCCTAGGAATTCAAGTTACTAAGAAATCAGTGTAACTGAGGCGACCTTTAGTTGTATAGCCATCAGGGGTTACCTGTCCTTTTAACACCTATGAATCTCATTGGAGCCCTGAGTCTGCACAACTGGGATTGTCCTTGCAGATACTTAGAAGTTGTACAAGTCTGCCCTGGTTATCCATTCTCCTGAGCTACCATTTCGAGAAAGCTATTTACTCTGAAGGTTACTTCTTGCTATAACCGTATTTCCAGGATGCTACTGCAGAAATTATAAAGAAAATGACTCAGATTTGTCTGTGTTTAAAAAAAAATCAACTAGAAGTAATATGCAGCATATATGACAGTTCAAAAAATCTTAACATGTAAAGTGTTCTAAATTAATGAGACAATTAAAATTAATTTTAATTTATAAAATTAAATTTAAAATAAAATTATTTAGAGGTAAATAAATATCTCATAGAAAAATAAGCAAAGCATGGCGTGGTGGCTCATGCCTGTAATCCCAGCATTTGGGAGGCTGAGGCGGGAGGATTGCTTGAGTTCAGGAGTTCAAAATCAGCCTGGGTAACATGGCAAAACCCCATCTCTACAAAACAATTTTTTGAAAAATTAGCTGGGCATGGTAGTGTGTGCCTGTAGTCCCAGCTACCTGGGAGGCTAAGGTGGGAGGATTGCTTGAGCCCAAGAGGTCAAGGCTGAAGTAAGCCAAGATCATGCCACTGCACTCCAGTCTGGGAGACAGAGCGAGACCTTGTCTCAAAAAAAAAAAAAAAAAAAAAAAAATTCAGCAAAGGAAAAGGCACAGAGAATTCTAAAACAAAGTTAGGCAGCAAAGATATGAATAGGTGTTCATATCTACCCACTGAAGAAACACAAACTGTAGCCCCATGGTGATACTATATTATCTAATGGAACGGCAGATACTGAAAAGGAGTGATAATGTCTGGTGTTGGCATGAGAACAATGAATTTATATAACATACGGTGTGAGTGCAAATGGATACAAACTTTCTAAAGGGACATTTTCTTAATTATTTCTTTAGGCTTAATTCCTGGAAGCAGAATTGATTGTCAAACAAATTGCATCAAGGTATTTGCTGCTTTGAAGTTGGGTTGAAGGGTACATTCAGACTCAGATCCAATTCCACTCCTTCCATGACATCTTACTTGATTTTCTTCTCCTGACTCTTCATATTTCTTAAAGAAACAACTTGCCATAAAGGAAAGGCAAGGACTTTGCAATCAGACCTGGGCCTTTCCCCCACTTGAGCAAGCAACTTGGTTCTCTGAGCCTCGGTTTCTATACCTGTGAAATGGGAGGTCATAATATTTGCCTCGAAAAAAAATTTTGTGCAAATTAAGTATACAAAAAGCCTACAGCACAATACCCAACCTGGAGTATTTCTTGCTGCTCAGTAAGTACTTGTCCATCTGTTTCCTTATGGGCTACACTGCACAAATTGGCTATGTAATTTGGCACTTGTTTATGCACCTCTCATGCTGTTACCAGCTTCTTTATTGTTCTTTATTGTGTGTGATTGTTATTCCTCCTCTCCAGACTACATTGTAATCTCTTCCAATTCAAGGGCTATCTCCTCTGTCCTTTGCACCCAGAGTTCAATGAATGGTTTTTGAAGTTAGAGTAGCGCTTGTTTGAGAAAAGATAACAAAATACATTCCTGAACTACATTGTCTGATGTTAGAAGGTGTCTTTGTAGCAGGTCTACAGAAAAGAATGTTTGAGACCTTGAAGAAAAGTCCTTCAGCTGCCCGTGAAAAGTATAAATGGTAGAAACGTAACTATTTACTGGAAGGTGAGAAGCACTGCTTTGCCATTCATGAACCCCTCCTGTTAAAGCACTGAAAATTCCAGGCTGGAGCAAGTGCTGAGCATCATGAATTACTGCCCTTAAAACTAGCATCTCAAGTCATATATAACACCTTTTCTGGGCAAGAGTCCCATCTCTTTAATCTCTGCTAAATGAGTGTTTATTAGATCTGGCTGTTGAAAAATACCAAGTTAAATTAGACAGTTAAAAAAAATCAACATGATGCCCATAACTGGTTTAATTTATCTTCCCTCTTCAGTAATCCCACATATTACCTACTTATTTGCTGTAATGCACATGCCATTCAGCTAAAATAAGATTAGCCGCTTAACCCATGGCATTAGAGGCAGAGAACTTTAATGCCGCTTTGTGTTTCACTGTAAGGTTCAGCAGTTAAACGATATGGTGTTGTCGTTTCTTCCTTTGTAATCAAGACGGTTTCACTTAGGATTAGTGCTGCCCAGCTGATTCTCCTGATGGAACATTTGAAGCAGCAAATTTATATGTCTAAGCTACAGCCTGGCAGCAATAACAGTCTTCTGAATCAAACCTGTTGGCCTCATCAGCACTCAAATTGCACTGCTCTTTGTGAAGCCCCGTCTGCTCTGATGGTGATGGAAATCTCGCCTGCCATGCAGATCAGAGATGGGAAATTGAAAGGGGACTTGGGCATGCCTCTGGAAAACAGCACTGTGATGCCCCAGGTGGGATCGGGGTTCAGAAAATTAATCCACATTCCCCACGTGAATGAGCATTTGCCTGTTCCCTGCATCAAAGTCAAATCCCACTTCTTCAGTGGTACTTTCTGGACTGTTCCAGCCCCACTCATCTCTCTTTTCTTTGAACTCATTATAATTATACACTTCTCTACATTACTTAAGGCCAATTATTTGTTGATTTATGCAAATCATATCATTATTCCCTCTGAGCTAACACTGTCTCTTCACTTAGACTGCAAGCTCTTATAAGTCAGGCACTAATAAATAACTTCATGGTCCTGGGCCTATAGGAAGGGCCTATAGGAAGCTCCTTGACTGAGGGAGATGCCGTCTGTGCACTGTGACCAATATTAAAACTCTGCCTGGATAGTCCAGAGTGGGGAAGCAGCTTCAGCTGAGTGTGCTTGAGTGCCTCTCCTGACCCTCCCTTCTCTTTCATGGAGCATATTTTACTCTGGTGGCTCATCACATCTGGCACCACAAAGAGAGTCAATATAATGACCAACAGATGTGTCCATCCATTTGTTCGATTATCCACTCAGTAAATATTTATTGCTGGGCCTTATGCCTACAATCCTAGCACTTTGGGAGGTGGAGGGATCACTTGAGCTCAGAAATTAGAGACCAGCCTGGGCAACAGAGCAAGACCCTACCTCTACCAAAAATAAAAAAAAAATAGCCAGGTGTGGTGGTGCACACCTAGAGTCCCAGCTACTCTGGAGGCTGAGATGGGAGGATCACTTGAGCCTAGGAATTTGAGGCTGCAATGAGTTATGATCACACCACTGCACTCCAGCTTGGGTGACAGAGCGAGGTGCTTAATAATTAGTAATTTATTTCAATTTAACTTTAAATTAATGTTTAAACTAATAATTTAAAATAAAATACAATTATTATTTACTAAGCACCTACTGTGTGGCAGCTCTTGTTTCTCAGGAATCTGAGAACTGAGAAACTCTTTGGTGGTATTTTGGCAGAAATGGCAGAAAGTTTGAAAGAGCTAGAAGAAAACTCATTTCTTCTTATACACTACCCTTCAAACCCAACTTTGGAGCAGGAGCAAACTTCTGCAGAACTTCCTTTTCCTGTGTGTTTATTCACGACTTCTCCCCATACTCTTCTCTCCTCCTGCTTGAATTGCCCTGAGGATGAAACTGCTCCTTCCCTGCCTTCCTGGCTGTGATAACGGCAGGCTGTTGATTTTTCCGGTGTGAAATTGGCTTGTTCAGGTCACCACTAGGCAGGCTGCACTTGCTAGGTTGGATGGGTTTCAGGTATGCTGATGTGGGTGGGGTTTAGGTTGAGTCAGGATTCCTTCACTGGGTGGGAAAAGGGTGAGGAGGGAAGGAGGAAATGAGGTTGGTTTTACCCTGCCTGCCTAAGGGATTGCATTAACTATTTAGCAAAACAAGGAGACCTGCCTTGGTTCCTCCGTTCATTGACCATGTCAGGATAAAGCCAGAGCCTCAGCTGTCTGTGGTTTGATCTGAGCCTTGGTCTGGGGGCATTGGAGCAGCTGCCCTCCAAGCCAGACCTCCTGGGAACCCTTCTGGGAAACTGTCTTCACAGCTATGAATCTAATAGTGATGCTCCCTAATCCCTTGCTTCCTTCATGTTCCTGCTAAAAATAGGGACACACTGGAATAATAGACTGTTGAAAGGGAATATTAATCATCTTTTATTCCAGGCCTGCTTATTTCTCAGGTATAGAAATCACAACTTAGTCACACTAGCTTATGCAGGCAGATGGCACATTTGTGGCAGAGCCAGGACTGTACGTGGGTCCTGACTCCCAGGCTGGAGCTCTCTCATATGCCATGGCGTTTCTCATAATTCCCTTCTCCATCACTCTGTTCCCAGGCTTCCTCTACTGCTTCCCAGTCTATATCTTTTCCCTTGGCTGACTACACTTACTGTTTCTTTTCCTCTTAGAATTTCAAAAGCAGAAACTACTGGCATAAGAAGGAAAATAAAGAATGAAAATGAGCAAAACTAGTTTCCCCAACATTCTCCTAAACACCTTTTATCCATAGTTTGCTAATAAAACTTCCTTAGATCATATCTGCTTAAGCATTCATTCCATTGAATTTACTGTGGACTCATGGAAGTTTCTTAAGCCTATTTCTAATAAGAAGAACATGTTACTTTTTTTTTTTTTTTAAAGATGAGTTTTGCTGTGTCACCCAGGCTGGAGTGCAGTGGCACTATCTTGGCTCACTGCAACCTCTGCCTCCCAGGCTCGAGCAATTCTTCTGGCTCAACCTCCCGAGTAGCTGGAATTACAGGCATGTGCCACCAAGCCCGGCTAATGTTTGCATTTTTACTAGAGACAGGGTTTCTCCATGTTGGCCAAGCTGGTCTCAAACTCGTGACCTCAGGTGATCTGCCTGCCTCGGCCTCCCAAAGTGCTGGGATTACAGGTGTGAGCCACTGTGCCTGACACCCCCTCACCTTTTTTTTTTTTTTTTTTTTTTTGAAGTTCAGACTTGTTTCGATTACAAGTGACAGAAACCCAACTCAAAGCTCAAACTAGCTTAAGCATAAAAGGAGATTTACTGGATCACATAACTGGGAAGTCCAGAAATTGATCTCACTTCCAGTTTGACTAGACTCAGGAACCCTAAGGAAGTCACCAGCTTCACCCTCCACTCACTTGTCTATGTTTTCTTTGTTCTTCATGTTATGGGGGGAAAAAAAGAGGCCGTGGCGTCCCTATTCACATATTTCTGAAAGTAAGGCCCGTTCTCCTTCAGCTCCAAACGGAAAAGTCACCAAAAAAGGCATTGACTGGCCTAGATTCAGGCACATGGCCATCCCTAGATCAATCACTCTGCCCAAGAGAATGAGGCACTAAGATGGGCTGGGCTTGACGTACTATTCTTGGTTGCCCCTACCACTATCACACACACACCCCTCTGTGGTCAGAGGGGCAGAGTTCTGCAATTGGCAGCCTCATCAAAATCACATAGAGTAGCAGAGGAGCAGTTCCCCACAAAAGGAAATTCAGAAAAGACAACATTGGCAGATTCCTACTTGAAACATCGTTCCACTGTGTCCCCCGAAGACAATCTGTTTCTGGTTCCTTTGGAGTAGATGTCTATCTGGAACCTTCCCATTGACCTTGTGTATCTCACCTGTCATCACCACTGACAGGGACCATGGCAGTGTTTGTTCACTGGTGTCATCTCCATTCTCTCCCTTTCCCATATACTTAATACTCTACTAGGTTAATATTCTTAGACTACATATCTGATCTTATGTGCTCATCTACTCGAAAATCTTTAAATCTTTAAGATTTTAAATATCACATAAATCCAGTCCTGTGATTTGTGGAGGTTGCCACAAAGAAACAGAATAGTCTTGTCAGGCAACTGCCGTGGGTACTAGCTAAATCCATACCCTGTGGCATGAGGCACCCA
The DNA here is from genome assembly GCF_003255815.1 of Theropithecus gelada. Taxonomy (NCBI): domain Eukaryota; kingdom Metazoa; phylum Chordata; class Mammalia; order Primates; family Cercopithecidae; genus Theropithecus; species Theropithecus gelada. The sequence continues at coordinate 132,670,775 of NC_037671.1, read as the reverse complement.
AAGTCTGGCTCCAGGAAACCATTATTTCCCCTAGGACTAAAGGAGCAAGGGGAGAGAAAAGTGGTATTAGAGCCTGGCGACACAGGCCACCTGATGGGAGTGATAGGTATGGAGCATGACAGCTACCAACAGACACAGCTCCTAAGCAAAGGCGTAGAGAATAAAGCCTGGCCCCTGTCTCCTCTTGCCCTCTGATCTGAAGGGGTTGGTTCAGTCTCCTTGGGCACAGAGCAGGACAAGGAAGGATGAAAAATGAATCCAGGAGGCAAGTAGAGAAATTATAACCTGCACGGTTGTCTCTGAGCTACACAACAACTCTGTAATCCAGCCACCACTCCAATTTGTACAGCAAATGGAACCATGCAGTGGCTCGTGCTTGTAATCTCAGCACTTGGGGAGTCTGAGGCAAGTGGATCACTTGAGGTCAGGTGTTTGAGGCCAGCCTGGCCATGGTGAAACCCTGTCTCTACTAAAAATACAAAAAATTACCCAGGCATGGTGCTGCATGCCTGTAATCCCAGCTACTCAGGAGGCTGAGGCAGGAGAATTGCTTGAACCCAGGAGGCAGAGTTTGCAGTGAGCCAAGTTCATGCCACTGCACTCCAGTGGGAGTGACAGAGCCAGACTCAGTCTAAACAAACAAACAAACAAAACTAGCCAGACATGGTGACATACACCAGCTACTCAGGAGGCTGAGGTGAGAGGATCAGTTGAGCCCAGGAGTTTGACGCTGCAGTGAGCTATGATTGCACCACTGCACTGCAGCCTTGGCCATAGAGCGCGACTCTGTCTCTAAAAAAAAAGAAAAAGGAAATGGATTTTCTGAAGAATCTCACTTGAGGAAAAATCCCCACTGGAATGGGGGCAGCTCTCAGAGCTCAGGACCACACACTTTCTTTCTTCTTTTCTTGACATGGAGTCTTGCTCTGTCGCCCAGGCTGGAGTGCAGTGGTGTGATCTCAGCTCACTGCGAGTTCCGCCTCCCGGGTTCATGCCATTCTCCTGTCTCCTCCTCCTGAGTAGCTGGGACTACAGGCGCCCGCCACCACGCCCAGCTAATTTTTTGTATTTTTAGTAGAAACAGGGTTTCACCTTGTTAGCCAGGATGGCCTCAATCTCCTGACCTCAGGACCACCCACTTTCTTACCGTGCTTTCAGAGGGCAGCCCAGAATCTTCAGCACTGCGTGGGCGGCTCATCCTGGAGTCTCACTGTGCACCTTTCCTCCATGCTGCCTCTCTAGGTATCCTTCAGGACAGCCTCAGCCTTTATTGCTGTATTCCTTCATGCTACAGGGAGGAGAAGCACCTGTCAGAGTATAAAAGTGAGCATATGATAGTCAAATAAGAGTTGCTTCAATGACTAAGATGTATTTCATTTTTTTTGTTTGTTTTGTTTGAGATGGAGTCTCGCTCTGTCACCCAGGCTGGAGTGCAATGGCGCTATCTCGGCTCACTGCAACCTCCGCCTCCCGGGTTCAAGCAATTCTCCTGCCTCAGCCTCCTGAGTGCCTGGGATTACAGGCACCTGCCTCCATGCCTGGATAATTTTTGTATTTTTAGTAGCGACGAGGTTTCACCATGTTGGCTAGGTTGGTCTTGAGCTCCTGACTTCAGGAAATCCACTCGCCTTGGCCTCCCAAAGTGCTGAGATTACAGGCATGAGCCACCCTGCCTGGCTGAGATATATTTCTTACTTGGGCCTACTTGGGCTTAGTGTGGTTGTTTTTATTTTTATTTATTTATTTTAATTTTCCTTTTCTTTCTTAGGTATGTGATAACTTACTAACTTGCATTCCGAATTTTGACTACTAGTGAAGTTGAAAATGTCTTACGTTTATTAGACATTTTTATTTTTATTTTTAAGTTCCAGGGTACATGTGCAGGATGTGCAGGTTTTGTTACCTAGGGAAAATATATGCCATGGTGGCTTGCTGCACCGGTCAACCCATCACCCAGGTATTAAGCCCAGCATCCTTTAGCTATTTTTCCTTATACTCTCCCTCCCCATGCCCCACCCCCCGACAGGCCTCACTGTGTGATGTTCCCCTCTCTGTGTCCATGTGTTCTCATTGTTCAACTCCCACTTATAAGTGAGTACATGTGGTGGTTGATTTTCTGTTCCTGTGTTAGTTTGCTGAGGATGATGGCAGGTTGTTCATTTTTTAAAAATCCATAAATAAGGCTGGGCATAGTGGCTTACACCTATAATCCCAGCACTTTGGGAGGCTGAGATGGGAGGATCACTGAGCCTAGGAGTTCAAGACCAGCCTGGGAAACATGGCAAAACCCTGTCTATATAAAAAATTAGCCAGGCGTGGCGGCACGTTCCTGTAATCCCAGCTACTCAGGAGGCTGAGGTGGGAGGATCTTGAGCCCAGGAGGTCAAGGCTGCACTGAGCCAAGATTATGCAACTGTACTCCAGCCTGGATGACAGAGACCCTGACTCAAAAAAAAAAAAAAAAAAAAAAAAAAACTATAAATATTACACCAATAGGAATAAAAAATTTAATTTCAAACTCTTGTAGATGCCTCTTCTTTTTTTTTTTTTTTTCTTGAGATGGATTCTCCCTTTGTCGCCCAGGCAGGAGTGTTGTGGCACGATCTTGGCTCACTGCAACCTCTGCCTCTCAGGTTCATGTGATTCTCCTGCCTCAGCTTCCCAAGTAGCTGATATTACCGGTGTCACCACCATGCCCAGCTAATTTTTGTAAATTTTTTTTTTTGAGGACACCTCTTAAAAGACAAACGAGGATGGGCCGAGGCCCATGCCACTACTATCAGGTGTGTGTGTGTCACATTCACAAATCTCCATAGAAAGGAAGGAAGAGAGAAAGCCTGCAGGGAATTTATAAGAAAATATTTTGAGTGAAATGAAGGATAAATAAATAGACAATCTACTGTCTTTTCCTAAGGAGGAAGAAATTTCAACATTTGTGGATTCCTCTCAGAGAATGTTTTACACTCATTAAGTATGAAAAAATGTGTTATTGCAAATAAAAGGAAGAAGTAAATTCTGATTATATAAGCGTCTAGGAAGCATGGGTGACACTGCTGACCTATAGTGCAATCTCGTTTTAACGAAAAGAAAAGTCTGAAAAAAACTATGGCAGCCTACACAGCCCAAATCAAGGCTTTCATAAGCAGATATTGCCACCTTTGGGGCCACTAGAAAATTAAATCAAATCCTTGGGCAAATCATAAAACAATACTCCTAGGAAATATTAAAATAATGAGTCATTCTACTTTTCAAATATATGGTGGTAAAATCACATTGTATCTCTGTTTTGTGGTAGTTTTATTTAAGTATATTTTTTAAAGTTATATTTTGGTAAAATTGTTTTTCTAACTTCATCGTCTTTTGGAAAGCCGTTTTGTTATATTTTTCTGTTTGTGTTGGTCACTGAGGGACTATTTTATACATAAAAAAAGGAATAATAAAATTCCTGGCTTCAATAGGCAAAAAGACAAAACTTACTTTGTAAGAAAAACTTACTTCCTTCTTATTTAAAAATGCATATTTGGCCAGGCATGATGGCTTACGCCTATAATCCCAGAACTTTGAGAGGCTGAGGCAGGTGGATTGCTTGAGCTCAGGAGTTCAAGACCAGCCTGGACAATATAGCGAAACCCCATCTCTACAAAAAATACACAAATAAGCTAGGTATGGTGGCATGCACCTGTAGTTCCAGCTACTTGGGAGGCGAAGGCGGGAGGATGGCTTGAGCCCAGGAGGTTGAAGCTGCAGTGAGCCATGATCACACCACTGCACTCCAGTCTGGGTGACAGAGCAAGACCTTGTCTCCAAAAAAAAAAGAAAAAAATCTATCTATCTATCTGTATATGTATATATATCTACACACATTGGATCTTTAAACTTTCATTTTGGCTTTTGCCATGCCACACACAAAGAAAATGAAGACCTCTGAAGAGAAAGGTATTGACACTTATGGGCATTGACACTTAAGAGAAAAGTGTTGACACTTTTTTATGGGTGTTGACACTGAAGAGAAAGGTGTTGACACTTATGGGCGTTGACACTTAAGAGAAAGGTGTTGACACTTTTTTTATGAATGTTGACACTGAAGAGAAAGGTGTTGACACTTTCTGCAGCAAAAAAGTATGTAAGAGGAAGGTAGAATTACTCAGTAAGTCAGTATTTCCCAAAAAAAGATTCTGCAGAATTCTAGTCTTACGAGATCACGCACACACACATACACATTATCTTGGCGATTCATAATGTATATATGTACATTAATATTAGGCTGGGCACAGTGGCTCACGCCTGTAATCCCAGCGTTTTGGGAGGCCGAGGCAGGTGGATCATGAGGTCAAGAGATTGAGACCATCCTGGCCAACATGGCGAAACCCCATCTCTACTAAAAATAAAAAAATTAGCTGGGTGTGGTGGTACGCCTATAGTCCCAGCTTCTCAGGAGATTGAGGCAAAGCTAGTACCAGAGGAGTATCGAATATGCCATGATTCTGTTTTCTCCCCTGAGAGACTTTTATGAGGACAATGTAAGAGATAAGGGGAAAGTTTGGGCAGAACAGGTCAGGAACTTGGGGTATCAACAGGGAAGTGAAAGGATTTCTAGGCTCTAAACAAAGCGTGGGACCTGGGTGTCGCTATTGCTGGTGCTGGCTTGAACCTGGGAGGTGGAGGTTGCAGTGAGCCGAGATGGTGCCATTACACTCCAGCCTGGTGACAGAGCAACGCTCCATCTAAAAATATATATATATTTTATATAATCTATATTTCATATAAATTATATATTTTTATAAAATATAATCTATATTTTATTAAATTATATATATTTTATAAAATATAATCTATATTTTATATAAATATATTTTATAAAATATATATTTCATATAACTATACTTATATAAATATATTATAGATTATATTATATATTATATTTTATATAATATATAATATATTTTATATATAATATATATAAAAGGCTCTGATAATTACGATAAAGAAATCAGGTTAACATTGGTTTTACCCACTCTTTTTTTCTTCCACAAAACCCTATTAAGGTATTAAGAAAAAAATTAAAAACATGCTTTGAGGAATGTGGCCTTGAACTGAAGTTTCCTTAATTTCAGTATAGCTCATTGTAAAGATGTATGTTGTCAAATTGTTTTGAAATGTTTAAGCCATTCTGGAAGGAGTCTGATTTCCAGAAAGGTTTCATGGAGATCAAATCTCATCTGGAAGCCGATGACCTGTTCGAATGTCACAAAGCCAGCACCAGCAATAGTGACACCCAGGTCCCACGCTTTGTTTCGAGCCTAGGAATCCCTTCACTTCCCTGTTGATACCCCAAGTTCCTGACCTGTTCTGCCCAAACTTTCACCTTATCTCTGACATAGTCCTCAGAAAAGTCTCTCAGGGGAGAAAACAGAATCACAGCATATTCGATACTCCTCTGGTGTTAGCTCTTCTGTTTGGATTAATATTTACTCCTTAAATCCTATCTCCTTTCAGCCTCTCCAGAAATAATCCAACCAGATTCAGTTTATCCCGAAGTCCTAGTGCTGGATTGTGTCCACTCATTCATTCTTGAAGAAATATCACTGGTCCCCTAAGACAAGGCAGGCTGTGTGCCAGGCACTGGGACTGCAGCAGAGACTCTGACAGCAGCAGGCCTGACCTTGCAGAGGTTGAGATGATGCCAATACCAATCTACCAATGGGGGTTCTTGGGCCCAGAACAGGACCCAGGCAGCTCCCAGGTGAGAAACCAGGGATTACTCATTAACAATCAGTGAAAATGGAACTTAATTGTACATAGGCAATTATATTTTATATACAACTTTAAAATGAATATCCTTTTTTTTTTTTTGAGATGAAGTCTCACTCTTTTGCCCAGGCAAGAGTGCAGTGGCGTGATCTCAACTCATTGCAACCTCCACCTCCTGAGTTCAAGCGATTCTCGTGCCTCAGCCTCCTGAGTAGCTGGGATTACAGGCGCCTGCCACCATGCCCGGCTAATTTTTGTATTTTCTTTTTTGAGACAAGTCTCGCTCTGTCGCCCAGGCTAGAGTGCAGTGTGGCATGATCTCGGCTAACTGCCAGCTCCACCTCCCGGGTTCACGCCATTCTCCTGCCTCAGCCTCCTGAGTAGCTGGTACTACAGGCGCCCGCCACCATGCCCGGCTAATTTTTTAAATTTTTGTTAGAGACGGGGTTTCATCGTGTTAGCCAGGATGGTCTTGATCTCCTGACCTCGTGATCCACCCGCCTCGGCCTCCCAAAGTACTGGGATTACAGGTGTGAGCCACCATGCCCAGACTTGCATATCCTTTTTAATGGAGTGGTTATTGTTTCTTTTGCCATTTTAATAAATAATTATAATTTTACATGAAAAGCAAACTTGCTTTTATAAAAGCATGAGGATTTCCTCTAGATTAACTGATTTTGTAGATACTATAAACCAAGTTTTCTTGATGGCTTCATAGTCTAACTTCAGTATAATAAGTGGAGATCAATAGGAAGCTTCTTCAAGCTGGTATAACTTGAAACATTTCAAATGCCAAGCAAGTGGTAGGTATTTAGATGGAGAGAGACAAGAATTTGTTATGAGGAACATTTCTGGGTACAAATTCTTTTGATCTGAGGATTGTTGTTTTTCCAAGGGGCTCCTCTGAATGGGTTTGGGAGAAACAGCTGGGCTTGGATAACTCTGGAGAAGAGCAAGGCCTCTGAGAATCAGAGCTCAGGAAACCTGGCTCCTGCCTCTCTTTCTCTTTCTTGCTCTGTGTGAATATTCAGTTCCAGCAATTGCAGCTTCTTCTTCCTGTCACTGATTTTCAGATGAATTGGTCTCCTTTCCCAGGGAGAGTCTGGCAGCTTTTTCCTCCCTCAAGGGTGACGAGCTTGAGAACTAGAGGTGAGGGCTGCTCTGGGAGGGACTGCAGGGTGAGGCAGATCTCACCCAGCCTTTTGGATCAAAGTATAGTCAGGAGCAACTGAGGGGAAATTTTCCAGTAAACCTCAGGTTTGAAGCACTGGAACAAATCTTAGGGAAAAAGGCAGGGGAGGGATGTAGACTAGAGGAGGTAGAGGAAGAAATGTCCCAGGCTTTCTTCCGGAGTCTGTGCCCATCTCTATAACAATGTGGTCATTATGCCCTGAGAGCCTTCTCCGTAGGCATTTCTCCAAGCCCATTTTTGAATCCCTGATTAAAAAATGACAACCCAACTGCTTGCCAATCCACCACTCTGGTTTCACCTTTTTTGATCCTTGAGAGCTTTCTTCTTTAAAATGCACATATTCCCCAGGAGGAGTTATAGTTTCATTTAGGAGTTATAGCTCATAAGATCACATGTCTAAAACCAAATTCCTGATTTTCCATCTCACTAAACAGTTAACAATACCCACCCAGTTGCTCGAACTGAAACATGCCCTTTCTCCTACATGCCTTATGCTGTCTATCACCCCTTCTTGTTAGTTTTTTCTTCCATATACATCTCTCTTTTTTTTTGGAGACAAGATCTTCCCCTGTTGCTCAGGCTGGCATGATCATGGCTCACTGCAGCCTCAAGCAATCCTCCCGCCTCAGCCTCCCATGTAGCTGGGACCACAGGTTCACACCACCACACGTGCTGAGACCAGCTCAGTTGGGGAGACCCTAATCCAGCAGTGCTAGAGGAATTAAAGACACACACAGAAATATAGAGGTGTGAAGTGAGAAATCAGGGGTCTCACAGCCTTCAGAGCTGAAAGCCCCAAACAGAGATTTACCCACATATTTATTAACAGCAAACCAGTCATTAGCATTGTTTGTATAGATATTAAATTGACTAAAAGTATCCCTTATGGGAAACGAAGGGATAGGCTGAATTAAAGGAACAGGTTGGGCTAGTTAACTGCAACAGGAACATGCTCTTAAGGCACAGATCGCTCATGCTATTGTTTGTGGCTTAAGAATGCCTTTAAGCAGTTTTCTGCCCTGGGTGGGCCAGGTGTTCCTTGCCCTCATTCCCATAAACCCACAACCTTCCAGTGCGAGCGTTAAGGCCATTATGAACATGTTACAGTGCTGCAGAGATTTTGGCCAGTTCGGGGGCCAGTTTATGGCCAGATTTTGGGGGGCTTGCTCCCAACATGTCCCCCTTCTCTGATTTGCAAAGAGATAAAAGCAAGGGCAGCTTTGTCATGGTGAGCTACTTCTCAACAGGAGTTGGGATCTGCATCTGCAGACTATACAAAGACAAACAACATAGATTAAAAGCACAGTCATCATTCAAATCACAGAGCCTCCGAGTGTTTTTATCTATTTTAATGGGTTGCTAGCTGCTAATTTGTCTACAGCTCCTTTAAGCACTCCAGTTCCTGGCATTAAGGTCAGGTGTACCTGGGATGCTTTAAATATTTGTTCTTTTAATTTTGCAATATCCAAAAACAAGTTTGTAGGGTGTCCTTCTTGATGCTTTTTTATTCTTTCCCAAATTTTGATCTTATTAAGAGCATTTAATAGTTTCCACAAATCCTTATGTTAAGCTCCTAGAGTGGGCCGAAACATTTGAGGTTGCGGTGCCACTATACCACCGTGGTTCCAGTAATAGGAACTTTTGCCATACTTTTACAAATAGGTTTTTGAGGGCAGTATGCCTCAATTATAGGAGCAGAGTTATTATGGTAAATACTGAGATCAGAAAACATGTGTGACTGTGTCATAGTGATTGCATCCAGGCATTATTACCAGCCCTTATCGAAGGAATACTCACGGCAGTGGTGATAACTGCTATCATAGCTACCATTAAACTATTCATTGTGACTGGTTGTCCTGCTTTCCTCAGGTTTTCTTCCACCATCTGTGACAGCTTCTTGATCAGTCCCCAGGTGGGTGGCTGTGTTCGACGGGTGTTGCTCATGACAGTTGAGGTCCTCCTCAGCGTCAGTATCGACATGGCTGCAACCGGGGGGTCCTCAGGATCCTCCCAGAGTCTCTTCCTTGGTATCTGGCTCATGATAAGGTTTCAGGTGTCTTGATGGTATCCAAATTGGCTGTTGATTTTGGCCTGGAGAAATACAAGCATAACTTCTACCCCAAGTTATTATTTTACCTATTTCCCAACTTTTTGTTATTGGATCTCTCCACCAAATCAGTTGTTCTGTTTCTGTGTTTGCAGCTGGTTTCTGTTGATGCTGTTCAACTGCTGATAACATCTGGCCTTTGGGCAGGCTCAAAAAATTTAAAGTTAATAATGCTAGGTTCAGTTGCATCTGTGGGGATCTATATTCTCTGCCTCCCTTCTGCTTTTGCAACTGCTGTTTTAGGGAGAGATTCATTCTTTCCACTATGGCTTGTCCTTGAGAATTGTATGGGATACCAGTAATGTGTTTAATATTCCACATAGGGAAAAATGTAGCTAGAGCTTGGCTAGTATAGCCTGGGGCATTATATGTTTTAATAGAAGCTGGAATGCCCATCACCGCAAAACACTGCAAAAGGTGACGTTTAACACAGGCAGAAGACTCTCCTGTTTGGCATGTAGCCCAGACAAAGTGAGAAAAGGTGTCCACACATACATGTACATAAGCTAGTCTCCCAAATGAGGGAACATGTGTGACATCCATTTGCCAAATAGAGTTAGGTTCCAGTCTTCGTTGAGTATTAACTCCTCCTGTAAAAGATGAGGAAGGCACCATTTGCCAAGCTGGGCATCGCTGGATAATAGCTTTAGCTTCTTTCCAGGTAATGTCGTATCTGCGTTTGAGACCAGAGGCATTAACATGGGTTAAATTGTGAATATCTAGCATCAGATATTGCATTAGCAACTAGGCGATCAGCCATTTGATTCCCTTCAGTCAAAGGTCCTGGAAGAGGTATATGAGCTGTAATGTGAGTGATGTAAAAAGGATGCATTCTACTCCTAACTGCTGTTTGCAATTGGGTAAATAAAGTCATCAGTTGTTTCTCTGTATGAAATCGTAACTGAGCATTTTCAATTAACTGTGTGGAATGAACCACATATGAAGAATCAGAAATCACATTAATAGGCATATCAAAAGCAGCCAATACCTCATTTACCGCTACAAGCTCTGCTTTTTGAGCTAAAGTATAGGATGTCTGGAAAACTTTACTTTTTGAGCCAGAATAAAAAGCTTTACCATTACTAGATCCATCTGTAAAAATATTCTCAGCATCTTCAATTGGTTTAAATTTAGTTATTTTAGGGAGAATCCAATTAGTTAATTTCAGAAACAAATAGCTTCGTTTTAGGAAAATGATTATTGAGAATACCCACAAAGTCAGCTAAAGGGGTTTGCCAAGTAAGACTATTTATAAAAGCTTGCTGTGGCTGGGCACGGTGGCTCATGCCTGTAGTCCCAGCACTTTGGGAGGCCGAGGTGGATGGATCACGAGGTCAGGAGATTGAGACCATCCTGGCTAACATGGTGAAACCCTATCTCTACTAAACATACAAAAAATGAGCGGGACGTGGTGGCACGCACCTGTAGTCCTAGGTACTCATAAGGCTGAGGCAGGAGAATGGCGTGAACCCAGGAGGCGGAGCTTGCAGTGAGCCAAGACCATGCCACTATACTCCAGCCTGGGCGACAGAGCGAGACTCCATCTCAAAAAAAAAAAAACAAAAAACAAAAAACAACAACCTGGCTGTATTTGTGCCTTCGTGAGAGGGGCAATAATTTTTCCAGGATCATATCCATGTAATTTAACAGTCTGAGTTCTCCCAATCCCTATCATAGTAGCAATTTGATCTAAATAAGGAGTTAGAGTCCGTGAATTAGTATGTGGAAGAAAAAGTCACTCTACTAAGTCCTATTCTTGGACAATAACACCAGTAGGTGAATGCTGAGTTGAAAAAATTAGCAAATCTAGAGTCTTCTCTGGATTTATTCTATTTATCTGAGCTTTATAGACTTGCTTTTCAATCAGCTGTAACTTGACCTCAGCCTCCTTTGTTAATTGCTGAGGGCTGGTGAGACTAGGATTTCCTCTAAGGATAGAAAATAGATTACTCATGGCATAGGTAGGAATGCCTAGAGCAGGTCGTATCCAATTAATATCTCCTAGTAATTTTTGAGAGTCATTTAATGTTTTTAGTTGACCCCTATGTATGGTTACCTTATTTTTTATTTTTTATTTTTGAGACAGAGTCTTGCTCTGTCGCTCAGGCTGGAGTGCAGTGGCGCAATCTCAGCTCGCTGCAAGCTCCGCCTCCTGGGTTCACGCCATTCTCCTGCCTCAGCCTTCTGAGTAGCTGGGACTACAGGCGCCCGCCACCATGCCTTGCTCATTTTTGTATTTTTAGTAGAGACGGGGTTTCACCATGTTTGCCAGGATGGTCTCGATCTCCTGACCTCGGGACCCGCCCATCTCAGCCTCCCAAAGTGCTGGGATTACAGGCGTGAGTCACCGTGCCCGGCCTACATATGGTTACTTTCTGTGGCACAATGGTAGTGTCATTTACTAAGGTCCCCAAGTAAGAGTAAGGAGTAGTAGCCTGAATTTTGTCAGGAGCTATAATTACACCAGCGTGATAAATCGAATTTTGCAAGTGATCATAACATTGGAGTAATATTTCTCGAGAGGGGACAGCAAAAAGTATATCATCCATATAGTGAATAGTGCAACACTGTGAAAATATTTTATGAGTAAGTTCAATTGTTTGCCCCACATATGTCTGGCAAATTGTTGGGCTGTTTGACATGCCCTGTGGCAACACTTTCCAATGATAACATAATATTTTATGAGTAGGTTCAATTGCTTGCCCCACATACATCTGACAAATTGTTGGGCTGTTTGACATGCCCTGTGGCAACACTTTCCAGTGATAACGCTTACCTGGCCGCAGGTTGTTTACTGGAGGAATTGTAAATGCAAACTGTTCACAGTCTTGCTCAGCTAAAGGGATAGTAAAGGAACAATCTTTTAAATCTATTACTATTAAAGGCCAATTTTTTGGAATGATAGCAGGAGAAGCCAATCCTGGCTGTAATGCTCCCATGGGTTGATAACTGAATTGATGGCTCTTAAGTCAGTTAACATTCTCCATTTTCCTGATTTTTTCTTAATTATGAAAACTAGAAGATTCCAAGGAGAAAATGTTGGAGCTCTGTGCCCATTTTCTAATTGTTCAGTAACTAATTTCTCTAAAGCCTCCAGTTTTTTGTTACTTAGTGGCCATTGTTCTATCCAAATTGGCTTATCTGTTTACCATTTTAAAGGTATAGGTTCTGGAGGCTTAATAATGGCCACCATCAAAAATTATTTCCTAATCTTTGGCGGGAACTTTGATTTTCCACTTGAAGTAGTTCTTTCAAAGTTTGCAAATTTTTCTCTAGTCCCATACCAGCGACATACCCCATTTCACGCATTGTATGTTGACTTTGAGGGCTATACAATTGTTCTGGAATTAGAACTTGTGCTCCCCACTGTTGTAATAAATCTCTTCCCCATAAATTTATAGGTACAGAAGTTATAATTGGTTTAATAGTCCCAGGTCGTCCATCAGGCCCCTCACAATGCAAAATATAACTACTTTGATATACTTCAGCAGCTTTACCAGCTCCAACTATGTTAAATTGAGAGGGTTGAATTGGCCATGTGGATGGCCAGTGCTGTAGAGAAATGATTGAAATGTCCGCTCCTGTATCTACCAAACCTTTAAATTTGTTTCCTTGAATAGTTATTTTACAGGTAGGACGTTTATCAGTAATTTGATTTACCCAATAAGCTGCTTTGCCTTGTTTATTTGTGCTTCCAAATCCTCCTGTTCGTTTAATTTCACTTTTTCCCATTCCCACATACAGCACAATCAGGAGCTGTGCTATGTGCTCTCCTGGCTCTGCTTTCCAGGGAATAGAAGTAGATATAACAATTTGAATTTCCCCATTGTAATCTGAATCAATGACTCCTGTATGTATTTGTACCCCCCTTTTTTTTACTTTATTAAAATTCTAAGTTTTATTTCACATGTATATTTTTGTCTCCCCACCATTTCCACGTCTGACCACTGGTACTACTATGTACTATCATAACATTCCATACATACTGAAAACCAAGCAAAGGGTGGAGTTCCATCTTTAAAAACTAAACAGGCATTTTGGACAACACATTCTTGGCAATGGAACCTGGACAACACTTATCAAACATGGCAGGGAAAGTTCTCACTCTGCATTATAAAAAGGACAGCCAGATATCAACTGTTACAGAAATAAAATAAGTGTTTTAATTTAATTTAATGTAATCCCGGGTTTCGGCACCAACTGTTTTAATTTAATTTAATGTAACTTAATTTAGGAGAGCTAAGTAATTAAACATGAGGCCAAAGTATGTAAGAAAGTGGCAGTCTTTTATTGCAAATATGCACACACTCTCGGGCGAAGTTCTCTGGTCCTCAGGTGTGGGGGAGCCAGGGAAGTCACGCCCGGCGCTCTCGGGTGATGTTCTCCGGTCCACAAATGCGGGGGCCGAAGAAGTCACACTGGCTCCTGCCAGTGGCAGACTTTTATGCATTGGTACTGGAAGGGGGAGGGCAGTGGGCAGGATAAGGGCGTGATAGGGACGTCTCCATAGGTGTGGCCAGGTAAGTTTCGATCTCTTCGGATTGACATCACCTGGCGCATGCTCGGTTGATCTGCATCTTCCCGGGGTGGGCTGCATTTTCCCGTGCGCGGGAATGTTGGTGAGGAAGAACCCGGAAGCAACATGGATTGTGCCTTCTTGTTCACCTTCCTCCATCTTGTCCTTTTTCCTTCACCCAAACAATAAGAAGGAAAAATTTTAACAAATTGTTTAAACTATTTTCTTAAAGAAACTTCCTCCACTGCCAGAGATCTTGAATAGCCTCTTGATCAATCATCCAGAAGCAATTCTTCACATAATTGATGAACTTGGCTCCCACTCTGCGAAGAGAACCACCTTTTTCTATACTTGCTTGCATTTTTGCTTTAATGTCTTCTACAGAACTAGGTCCTTTTGGTGTTTTAGGAGTTTTTTCCTGTTTTTTGAAGAATTCTTGTCCTTTTGATTTTGGTGTTGATGATGGTTTTGAGTCTTTTCCATTCTGATTTGACTTTTGTGCATTTTTGGCTGGACTATCTCGTACAGATTTCTTCACTGGCCCTTTTTCTTTAGCTTCCTCATCTTCAGAATCATCATCATCATCTTCATCATCATCGTCATCATCCTCATCATCATCTTCATCAGCAGCAAGTTTTACTTTTTTCTGTGGAACCTTGCTACCACCTCCAGGGGCAGACCACTTTCCAGATACAGTTAAGAGTTTCACATCCTCCTCCTCTTCATCTTCTGACTCTGCATCTTCCTCCACAGCTACTAAGTGCTGTCCACTAATATGCACTGGCCCCGAACCACACTTCAACCTTAAGTCCACTAGTGGTGTTACTTTAAAGCCTCCAAGGGAAACCATTGGCTGCACAGACATTTTCAAAGTTGCCAGTGTTACTTTAATTGGACTGCCTTTGTAATTCGTTGCCTCTGCTTCAACAACGTGCAATTCATCCTCTGCACCAGCCCCTAAACTGACCATTCTTAAAGATAACTGGTGCTCATTTTCATCATTATCCACCTTAGACTGATAATTTTTGTCAGCCTTTAGTTCACAACCGAATAGATAGTTCTGGGGCCTCAGGGGGCTCATGTTCATGTCCATCAAATCTTCCATCAGGTGGCTGCATGCACTTAGGTGGGAGAGAAGGCGGATGGAGATAAACGAATGCGGCTCCAGGGATGGAATCACACCAGTTGTACCCCTTTTAAACTCAAACTAGAACTTCCTAAAAGTAATCCTATTGTCCCTGCTGGCAAGGGTCCACAGACTCCTGTTGGGAGCTTTTGCGGGGGTTCCCCAGGCAGAAGGCTCACAGCTTTGTGCAGCATAAATCTACTGCGGCACTACTGGCTGTGGCAGAGGACAGACATTGTACAGGGGTGAGGGAATGGCCTGAGCTGGAAATGCCCCGGTTTAGAATGGGGCCCGGGACGGGCCCCTCATTGCGTTTCCCGAAATTGGGTTCCCATTTTTATCAAACTTAGAGTGACACTGATTAGCTCAATGTTTTCCTTTTTTACATTTTGGACATATTTCAGGATCTGCAGTTTTCTTTTTTTCCCCTATCTGGTGGCCGGACTTGCTGATTTTTTCTACATTCTTTTTTAGTATGACCATGCTTCCCACAGTTAAACAAGCTCCAAGATAAAGGAGTATTTCCTTTGTCTACTCTCAGTCCTGCCATTGCCTGTGCCAGCAAGGTAGCTTTATGCAGATTACCTCGATACCATCACAGGCCTTGACATAATCAACTAAATGTGCTTTCCCTCTGATAGGTCACAGAGCAGCCTGGCAATCGAGATTAGCATTGTTGAAAGCTAATAACTGCAACACTATATCCTGAGCAGCTGAATCTGCAATCATCTTTTTAAGAGACTCCTGTAACCGAGCTATAAAATCAACGTATGGTTCTTTGGGTCCCTGTTTTACAGCACTGAAGGAAGGGTATTGTTCTCCACCTGAAATGATTTTTTCCCAAGCTCTAACGCACACTCCTCTAAGCTGTTCTATGGCCTCATCCTGCATGACCACTTGTGCATCTAAACCAGCCCAGCTGCCAACCCCCAAAAGTTGGTCTGCAGTTATATTAATTTGAGGTTGGGCCTGGGCATTGCGAGCAGCCTGAATGGGAGCTTCATCTGCCCACCAAGTTTTAAATTGTAAGAACTGAGCAGGAGTCAGCCAAGCTCAAGCAAGAGCGTCCCAGTCAGTAGGAATCATCCGACTGGAAACAGCAACATTCTTTAACAGTCCCGTTACAAAAGGAGAACCTGGTCCGTATTGATTTATTGCTTGTTTAAATTATTTGAGTAATTTAAAAGGAAAAGTCTCAGATGCAGCTGTAATATTTCCCTGTTGATCTGGGGGGTGTATTCTAACAGAGAACTGCCAAGCTTCTAAATCACCTCTTGTCTAGCTTGCTGAATTCCTGCCTGAATAGAAATAACAGCAGTCGCTTGAGGTGCTGCTCAAACAGTCACTGGGGCAACTACTTTTCACACAGTGTCCTCCAGAAAAGAAAGATCTGGGGGGTCATTTTCTTCAAAATAGTAAGGAGGGGTTGCAGAAGGGTAGAGATGAACCTCTCCTTCCTTTGCCACTTTAGTTTTAGCTGGCAAATAAACATGCTCTGTAACCTCCTCTGTTACTTTGCTATACTCTTGTTCCTCCTCGTCATCAGTGTGAAAAAGTTCCAAGGTGAAACCAACCAGACCCCATATCTGTCCCACTGTTACCCTGATGCTTCTAAGCTCCCCCTCTTACTCACCATGGGGATTGCTTTAAGAGTATTTGGGTATCCTCCAGCTAGTTTTCTGTTCCTACCATTGCTCCAGCGACCCTTTGACCTGGATTCGAGCCCCCAAGATGGATGCCACTTGCCGAGATCAGCTCGGCTGGGGAGACCCTAACCCAGCAGCACTAGAGGAATTAAAGACACACACACAGAAATATAGAGATGTGAAGTGGAAAATCAGAGGTCTCACAGTCTTCAGAGCTGACAGCCCTGAGCAGAGATTTACCCACACATTTATTAACAGCAAACCAGTCATTAGCATTGTTTCTATAGATATTAAATTGACTAAAAGTATCCCTTATGGGAAGCGAAGGGATGGGCTGAATTAAAGGAATAGGTCGGGCTA